>NW_027459727.1:189460-299999 GCF_025594145.1 Primulina tabacum | reverse complement strand
TGGTTTACTTACACTTCATGAAAGTAAAAGAGAAATTTGGAGCATAAACTTAATCCCAGACGGCTGCACATTTGATATTCTGTTGTCAGAGCATGTAATCAATCAACAATATAGGTTTCAAACATAAAGATGATGTTATGATTTACAAATCAACTTCATTAGGAAAAGAAAAGTAAATTTTGTATCCTATGTAACATGCACGTTATTTACCTGCAATGCGATGAACCATTCTTCACATGTATCAGCAAAGATTGCTGCACGTTCCCCCCTTTGATGTCCGAGTTGCACTAAACCAGAGGCAAAGTTGCAGACTGATTCAAAAAATTGTCCACAACTCAACCACTCATAATTACCTAAATGGACATTCTCAAAAGACCTTCCATCTGCAGATATCTCCACTTCTTTCGTGATCAATTTCCGAGTCCCCAGTAAGTAATTATAAGTATGCTTTTTGCATGAATGCTCGAATAGCTCAGCAAGAGTCGTGACCCCTTCCCAAGCCGTTTCCACCAGGGATGAGAACCTACTGTTTCAAATTGCATAACCAGTTTCACCTCCAACATCCACGGTCAAACCTCTTTTCTTCTCTCTTTTGGTATTCTGAATTATCAGCGCAAGCACAAGTGGAATTATGGCTCCAACATAAGGACCCATTCTGTCCAAGGCAGACAAATCAGTTGGAACAGTCGAAAAAATCCTTCAGATGTAGAAAGAAACGACCACAAGGATATTCTTAAACAACTTTCTTCATTGACTTTGCATAGTTTCACCGAGGTGGTTGTGACTAAAGATCAATCAACTCCCAGCCAATAACAAACGACCCATTCTTGCACGCAAAGTTCAAATATCAAACTTCACCAAAATAACCAGTCAACCGACGCACCGACGCGTACTTCTCTATGATCTTAATTAAAAAAAAAAATCATTACGAACCGGCGTGATAAAATGAATAATTCAGCACGACATTCAAAATCTAAAAGCATTCTAAAAACCAGTTTACTGCACGCGCATTATAGCGTTATTTGCACAAGTCCACGTTGATCAAGCAGCCATAGACATGACATTGTAACATTGAAGGGATACCAAAAGAGACCCACTTCAAGAAACAAGAAAACAAAAGTAAATAACAAAAGGGTAGTATCTTTATGCAACTGATTATGCCCAAGTTGGGAAAACAGCATAACGCGATAACAGCCCCAGTTAAAAAAATAGGATTAAGACAGGAAGTATTTTAAAAACAAAGAGTCTGACTTTTTTTTTAAAAAAAAGAAGGAGTTGACTTTTGATTAGTAAATTAAACCTTCTAACTTTTTAAATTAATTGATGTCTTCTCTTTCTTCTCATTCGACGCACATTTTTCCCAATTATCAGCTTCCCAAATTTAAAGAACTCATCTACCTCATCTACCTCTTCCGCGATACATTAAATCGAAATTGACACTGTTGTTGCTCAGGTGTTGTTGCGCTCATTCCTCAGATCCAGATCTAAATCTACTCCTGCATATGTTGGCCCCATTCTTCTGTATTTGAAGACCAATTCGTCTCTATTTGAAAAATACAGTAAGTTTGCTCCATTTTCTTTGAATCAGTTCATTGTTTTCTTCATTTCATGCAGCTATCGACCAAAATTAAGATGAATAATTTGTGTGGTTCATTGTTTTTTTCGTCGACCAAAATTGACCAAAATTAAAATGAAGAATATTTTCCAACCAAAATTAAGTTGGTCGATCAAGAAGCTTCCTGGTCCACCAAAGAAAATTTTTTCATGGTCGACCACACTTTTAATGGTCGACCAAGTTGTTGTGTTTGCCGGGTCGACCGTGATCATCTTGGTCGACCCGACATAATTTCTTGGTCGACCATGTGTGTAATTTTTTTTGTTATTAAATCATTTTGCTCATTATAATTATCATATTTGTTTGTGCACTTTGTAGATATGCCAACCGTTATTGTTGTTCATTTTGATGGGAAATGGGAAGTGACAGAGGGGCTGGTTTATAAATGGAATCCAGGGGCCAATGCAAAGTTTGTTGTTATTCCAGTGGATGATGATATTTGTTATTTTGAAAATTTAAAAAGTGAACTATATAGAGCTGGGAAAGTAGAAGACACTGCCAACTTGAGGTTGAGTTATCTTCTAGATTTGCCGTTCAACATTCAACCAATTTATATAGAGAATGACCATGATTTGAAAGCATATCTGTATCTTGGTTGTTCGAGAAGTAGGCCAGTGCTTCAAGTTGAAATTGAATGTGTTGCTTCTTTTGATAATGTGCACGGATATGATATTGATAAAAACAATTGCAATATTAACGGACATAGTCATTTTGATAATTATTTTCACTTGAATATTGTTTCTGTGGATCGTAATAATAGCAGTGATTTTTTCGACGAAGCGCATAATGTGGATGCCATGCATGTGGATCGTAGTAACACATTCGACGAAGCGCATAATGCGGATGCCCTGCATGTGGATCGTAGTAACACAGACGAGTTATATAACGAAGCACGTAATGATGCAATTGAGGTCGAGGCAAATTTGGTTCAAAGCAATGACGCAAATTTGGATGCGGATGTGGATATTGATAATGACACGTTTTCATTCACGGATGGTTCAAATTTGTTTGTTGGTCAAGAGTTTTCAAACCGAGAAGCGGTGAAAAAAGAGCTAATTAGAATAAGTTTGGAAGCTTGCTTTGAATTTGAGACGGTTAAAAGTAGCCAAAAGGTGTACGCCGTAAAATGTGTAGTGTCTGATTGTAAGTGGAGAATCTGGACCTCTTTGATTAAGAATGATTCACGTGCATTCTCCATTAGAACATATTGCAATACACATACATGTGGTTTGACTGGGAGACGAAAGAGAATCCGTGGAGCGAGTTCTGCTGTTGTTCGTGATATGTTAGTGGATAATTTCCAAGGTCATCCAGTGCCAATGGTACCAAAAGCGGTGATGGTGATGATGCGCAATAGTATGAATGCTGATATATCATACTACAAGGCTTGGAAAGGGAAAGAACTAGCAGACAATATGTTGAAAGGTGATCCTACGCAGAGTTTTACTAAATCGAGTTGTTATTTGCACATGGTTGAGCAGATGAATCGAGGAAGCATAACAGACATATTTGTCGACAAGGAAAATCGATTCAAGTATATGTTTCTTGCTTTTGGTGCATGCATTAGAGGATATTGAAGTATGCGAAAAGTTGTATCAATTGATAGTACGTGGTTGAAGGGCAAGTATAATGGTGTTTTAGTGGTGGCATTGGCACAAGATGGAAATTATCACCAATATCCTTTGGCGTGGGAAATCGTAGATGTCGAGTGTACTTCTTCGTGGAGTTGGTTTTTAACGAAGATCTTAGAAGTAGTACCTGACGAGGATGAATTGGTGATAATTTCTGACAAGCATCAGGGGATCATTAATGCGGTTTCTACTGTCTATAGAAATGCGCATCATGGTCATTGTACGTGGCATTTATCCCAAAACATGAAGACTAGATGCAAAAAGAAGGGTGCAACCGAAATGTTTTTGCACATTGCTAAAATTTATAAAACTTTCGAGTTTGATATTGCATACAATGATTTTAGACATAGATATCCTGAGGCAGCGCAATATTTGGACGAGAGAGACTCACTTGATAGATGGACTCGAGCGTATTGTCCGAAGACCCGTTACAATATTATGACGACAAACGGGGTTGAGTCGATCAATGCTAGACTACTTGAAGAAATGAAGCTGCCAATCATTGCACTCATAGATTCTTTGCAGAAAATGGCCTCATCTTGGTTTGTCCCGATATCGCCACGCATCAATTGCAAGTAACACTAACTTGACCCCTACGATCGAGGGGATTCTTCGTAGCAGGTTCACAGATGCCCAAGGAAGGCAAGTTTTTGAATTAGGACGTCTGGAGTTTGATGTTAGGAGTCGTGGACATTCGGCCATAGTGGACCTCGAATCAAAAAGATGCACATGTCGAGTTTTTGATATTGATAGAATCACATGTGCTCATGTCATCGCAGCTAGTTGGTTAGCGAAGATTGATTTATACGATATGTGTTCAGAGTACTATTCTACAATGTCATGATGCATGGCTTACTCAGAGACTGTGTATCCCGTTCCGGAAGAAAATGAATGGCCACGCAACATTAATTTTTCATTGGTGTTGCCTCCTTTGTTAGAGAAGAGAGTTGGCAGAAGAAAACAAAACAGAATTCCTTCGATCGGTGAATTCAGAAACAGATAGCTTGAGGGTCGACCAAAGTTTTATTTTTGTTCGACCATTAGCTTGATTGGTAGACCATAAGTTTATTTTGGTCGACGTTCAAGCTCATGGTCGACCATTAGCTTGCTGGTCGACCACTATTTTTCTTTGATCGACCATCAAGCTATCGGTCGACCATGAGGATGATGGTCGACCATGAGCTTGATGGTCGACCAGAGTCTGGTCGACCATCAAGCTCATGGTCGACCATTAGTTTTGTTTTTTAAAAAATAGATATTAATAATTGTCGAAAATATGTAACATAATTGTGAAATTAGGATAGTTGTGAGACTATGATTCCGTTATTCATATATAAATTAAAACATGTAAGATAATGCAATTACGATTCATATTTTTTGTTGTCGTGACACGTGTCAATTATTAAAATATATAACATAATCCTGTTTTTTTATAATGTGACAAAATACTGAGATTGTGACGAAGTGACTCATATGTAAATTAAAATATATAACATAATCTTGAAATTACGATTTTTTTTTTAAATTTAAAATATAATAAAATAGTTCGATTGTGATTCCACGATTAACATTTAACTTAAAATATATAACATAATCTTGTTTTTTTTATAATGTAACAAAATACTGAGATTGTGACGAAGTGATTCATATGTAAATTAAAATATATAACATAATCTTGAAATTACGATTTTTTAATTTAAAATTTAGCAAAATAGTTCGATTGTGATTCCACGATTAACATTTAACTTAAAATATATAACATAATCCTGTTTTTTTATAATGTAACAAAATACTGAGATTGTGACGAAGTGATTCATATGTAAATTAAAATATATAACATAATCTTGAAATGACCATTTTTTTTAATTTAAAATATAATAAAATAGTTCGATTGTGATTCCACGATTAACATTTAACTTAAAATATATAACATAATCCTGTTTTTTTTATAATGTAACAAAATACTGAGATTGTGACGAAGTGATTCATATGTAAATTAAAATATATAACATAATCTTGAAATTACCATTTTTTTTTAATTTAAAATATAATAAAATAGTTCGATTGTGATTCCACGATCAACATTTAACTTAAAATATATAACATAATCCTGTTCTTTTATAATGTAACAAAATACTGAGATTGTGACGAAGTGATTCATATGTAAATTAAAATATATAACATAATCTTGAAATTATGATTTTTTTTAATTTAAAATATAGCAAAATAGTTCGATTGTGATTCCACGATTAACATTTAAATTATTTATGTGATGAATTATGAATTTACGGTTCTAAACCCTAAACCCTAAAAAACCCTAAAACCTAAAGAACGATGGTCGACCAAAACACAATGGTGGTCGACCAACAAAATCTAGTGGTCGACCATAAAAGGTAATGGTCGACCATTCTAGCTTTTTGGTTGACCTGACAAGCTATTAGTCGATCAAAAAGGAGAGTGGTCGACCAAAGAAGTCTATTAGTCGACCA
This sequence comes from Primulina tabacum, assembly GCF_025594145.1. Lineage (NCBI taxonomy): Eukaryota > Viridiplantae > Streptophyta > Magnoliopsida > Lamiales > Gesneriaceae > Primulina > Primulina tabacum. The sequence continues at coordinate 294,264 of NW_027459727.1, read as the reverse complement.
ACCCCAAATAATTACATAAGACGATGTTCCAATAATGACATAAAATTGTCCAATACATCACAATAATCACCAATCATTGAGGAACATATTACAAGCTAAAAAATATCTAAACTCAAATACTAATCTATCATCTAAAGTTAGTACTACTTGCGCGCTCTTCCTAGACAAAGAGTATCCAGCAACAGCTAACACAAATGCTCCCGAATCTTCACTGTGAAAAAAGAAAAAAATCAAAAGTTAATATTTGTTGTAACATTAAAAAAATGAATAATGAAATAGCAGACGGAATAACGTACTGTATAATCTTGGCACGGAATTCATCATGTAGTTTTATATTCCATGGCCTCTCGGGGTGTGGGTTGTTCCCAACAATGGATAGCAGACGAGCAGCGTTTATAAGTATAGGCTCTATTTCTTTATTCAAATCTTTGAATTTGGGATCGTGCCTTCGCAGCAAGTCATATATAATGCACTTATTCACCCCTGTCACGAGTTTTAGCAAAAACCAGCCCCGATCTGTGTAGACAGGGATGAGAATTCTTCGTGCATTTTCCCACGAGAGACACGGCCATTCTGGATCACTACCTTTGACTTTGCTCACAATCCGTGCCAGATTTATTTTGAAATCGATATATTTATCTTCGGCCAAAACTGAGATCGCACCGTAGAAATGTCCGTCCATCAACGAATCATCTGCCGACAGGATCTGCATCTCAACCAATCCACGGAGAGCTTCGCCGAAGTGCTGAATTCAACATAACAAAAGGTTTTCAATGTTTTAAAAGAAATCCTCTACAAATTTAAACTTTATAAAAGATTTATTTAAAAGCTTACAGAGAAAGTGACACGCGAGTTTGCGATCGCCATGGGTCCGTAGAAAGACTTCTCATATTCGGCGTAAAAACCTCGAATCCTACTAGGCGAACGGTCGAGCATCGATGCCCTAACTCGTGCAAGCGAGTTGTTTACCTTCAGTGTCACGGTCTCCGCAAGTGACCTCACACCCTCATCTATAAAATGATCAATTGTAACAACTTTAATGCAAATATGAATAATAAACAAGGTATAGTTTAATAACCTCTCGACGTGGTCGCCTCGCCTCCTGGCATACGCGCATCTGGAGTCACTTGAATATCTAAAAATATAAAGTATATTGTTTAATATACTATACATAAATATAAATATAAAAAATGTGCATTACCTCACCTCCTGCGGACTCCTCTGGAATGCCTTGAAGGTTAGGCTCAAATATCTGTTGGGTTTGGCTACTACTGCCAATTTTCTTACCCATATTATCAGCCACACCTAACAGCGTACATTCAACAAATTAAAATAATAAGAAATTTAATGCAAATATGAATAGACAAGGTTTAGTGTAATAACCTCTCGACGTGGTCGCCTCGCCACCTGACTTACGTGAATCCGGAGTAACTTGAATATCTAAAAATAAAAAGATTGTTGTTTAATATACTATACAAAAATATCAGATCAAAAAAGTGCATTAACTCACCTTCTGATGACTCCTCTATAATGACCGGAAGGTTAGGCTCAAATATATGTAGTGTTTGGCTAGTACTGTCAATTTCCCTGGCCAGATTATCATCCAACCCTAATAGCGTACATTAAACAAATTAAAATAATTATGAGAATTGTACTAAATCATTATATTACATAAACATAAATATAATTAATAAAATTAACTCACCAAAATCTGCCTCAGACGCTTTCCTCTTCCGCCCTCTGGTATATGCTATGCTATAATTTGTGTCCTGCTGCACTGGCATGTTAGACCTCATCTCAGCAAAACCAGCTCTAATCTGTTCAGTCAAACTCAATCTCAACTCATCGAGACCAAGATTGAAACTCGATTTCAAGTCAACTAGAGCTTGATTTATGCTCCTGATAGACGCTCTGGTCTCAATAAATTCTGCTGACATCTTAACATGCAAGGACGTAACAGAATCCTCCAACGCAGTCAATCGCCGCTCGAAACGATGCTCCAAGGGTGATGGGCGGCAGGAAGGATTGAGTCCAAAGTGGACTCTAGGACCCGTACGCATAGGAGAACTGGTGCTAGAGCTGGATCTATTGAGATCACCAGGACGGGTGCCGAAAACGTCAGGAGATGCATGTGCAGGAGGTGTGTGCTGAACAGAGGGAGGTGAATGTGCGGAATGCATGTGCTGGACTGAGGGAGACTCCAGAGGGTGCTCGCTACATATGACTGTCTGACTCTGCCTCCAGAGCTCGAGTACCCGAGTGGTGACCGTATCGAGCACAGAATCAACAAAATCCCCGGTCGTATAATACGTTGAAACGAGCTCCTCGGGAGTAGGAGTCAAACATCCAAGACAATCATACATTTAATTAATAACGTATCAGATTAATTAAAAAGTAAGTACACATTTATTATATCAAATCAATTCATATTACTTACATCTATAGCAGAATCACCAAAGGCTGCAGTGACATCAACAGCAGTTGGGGCACGGTTTGTCGGCCACGTGTTAGTCGCCCATTGAAACATCCTGGGCAACATCAAACCGTCCACATCTCTTTTCCTTGCAAACTTTTGTGCCACGCTCGGATAATATTCATAAGCGAGGATCTGTAACATAAATTTAGAAAAACGTTATTAGTATAAATAAAGATAACAAATCCAGTTTTAACATTCAAAAATTAATATACCTGCAGAGGCAGCACAAAACCACCGACAAGGAAGCTGCCATCAACTTCTTTCCGACCCTGTGCCTCGGTGAGGTAATTATATCGCCCTAAAAGGTCATTCTTCAAACATCGGACCGCATCACGAAAGGCTACTCTACCCCACGGATAGCTGTTAAACCTATTCAAATCATCTATAAGCCTCAGGTATTTAGGGTCGATCTTATTCGTTTTTTTCCTAGTCCCCTCACCGAACACAAAACAACAAAAGTACAGACTAGCCATCTTTAACTTATCCACGTCTACACCAGTCTCATTCTGCACTTGAACACTCATCTTTGCCTCCAATTCACTCAAAACAATCTCAGACTTACCGCCAAAGTGTCTGGAGCCAAGGACACCTCCCTCTGGTACATCTACAGGCTCTGTACCGCAATCGAGGCCGGTTATTAAACAATACTCTAACAAAGAAAATCTAACCGGCCTCTTGCGCACCACCATCCAAAACTCATCACTACCCGTGTCAACTATCTGATTACTCATCAAATACCACATAATTTGACTAGAAATATTTATATCTCTATGATACCTAACCAAATTACCAAAGGAGACTGCTCCAAAAAAAGAGCTCTCTCGTCGTTGTTGAGGTAGTGAACAATCTTCTCCGAAACCTCTTTATATCTTGATTCGAGTGTCAGCTTGCAGCGAAAAATTGCATCCCTGTCTAGTTTTCTCGGCAAATATACCTGTCACAAATACAAATATATTATAATAAAAATTAATGTTACATTAACCAGCAAGCGTTGGTCGACCAACCCACGCTTGGTCGACCAAGAGAAGAAGTGTGTTGGTCGACCAACCCACGCTTGGTCGACCAACCCACGTTTGGTCGCTTGTTCGACCAACCCACGCTTGGTGGACCAAACGTTGGTCAACCAAGAAGCGTTGGTCGACCAAGAGTGGGTCGACTAAACCACGCTTGATCAACCATAGCTTCTTCCTCTACCAAAGCTTCTTGGTCGACAAACCCACGATTGGTCGACAAACACACGATTGGCCGACAAAGCGTTGGTCGACCAACCCAAGATTGGTCGACCGCTGCTCGGTGGACAAAGTGTGGGTTGGTCGACCACGCTTTGTCGACCAAGTGGTGGTCACCAAACCACGCTTGGTCGACCAAGCGCAACAACACAGCAGACACGCACCCTTTCTTCCTCAACACGACGATTCCACCATTTCTTCCTCAACACACGCACGAACAATGAAATGACAGAATAAAAGTGAACATACCATATTTTGGTCGGCCATTTCTCGGATGCCTTGCAAAGAAAAATGTTGAAGAAGGGTTTCGTCGATTCAGTTGCGCGGATTAAGTCGACGAGAAAACGAGGGCAAGAGAGTCGAAGCGAGTGCGTAGGGTTTACAGCTAAGTGAAGAAGTTTAGGAGAGTGAAAATGATTAATCAATTTTAAACTTAAAAAACAAGGATATTTACGTAAATTACCATCCGGATCCTTTTTTTTAAATAAGTCACCAAGGACTCCTTTTACCCTAAATTTCCCCGCGATAACATTGAATTAAAACAAAAACAAAAACCCAAATAGACCCATTTCATGAGAATTTACTAGAGAAGGAAATTTTACTTTACAAAAAATGGCATACCTCCAGGCAATTGATTGCGGGAAAAAAATTCAATCTTTTCCAACAAACTATATCATATATTTGTTGGAAATTACTGACATTACTCCAAATCAGCGGGAGAATGAATTCTTCAAACTCGACAGTACTTAAAATGGAGTGATGATTTTAAACTTTTTCTATATGGCGGAGGCAACGAGGACTAAGAGTTTAGATTCTCGGAAAAATTGAAGGTAGAATGCATGCTCTGTTTTAGGTTGACGGAGGTTTCCTTTTAGACCACACTCCAATTCTTTCTGGCAGCAAATGATTTATGCTGATTGGGACTCGATTTCTATTTAACATAACAGAGTCAAATTTAGAATGTATCGCCACATGTACATTAGATGATACGGAAAAATAAGGGTTTTTTAAATGACAAAAACTTACGTGAGGTGTTTTCATGAGAGATATTTTGTGACACGGATCTTTTATTTGAGTCATCCATGAAAAATATTATTTTTTATGCAAAGAGTATTACTTTTTATTGTGTGAATATCGACATGGTTGACCTGTATGTGTGTGTGTTTTTTTTCTTAAAAATTATTTTTTTTCCTTAAAATCATTAAAAGATTATCGCCTTTTCATATCTTATGATATAATTTCACCTTTTGGAAGAGAGTAGATGAGTTAATATTTTATGGATTAAAAATTATTATTATTTACACAATCTATAAAACTTATTAACATTAAAATCATTAAAAATTTATCGTGTTTTAATATATTATGATATAATTTCACCTAAAGAAGATAAGAGATGACGTTAATACTTTGTATAAAAAGATTTATTATTTACACTCTACTTTACGTGTAAAACTTATTAATCTACATATATGAAGCATGAAAAGTGTAAAACGGACCTGTTTTTGTACGGTTTCCGATCATCCCAAAAAACACGTGTTATACGCTGGGCTTCCCACCAAACCAAAAGCATTCGTTGTCAAGAGTAAGTTGTTTGTCCCACAGTTGTTGCAGCCGGTTTCCCCTTTTCCTTTGTTTTCTTTTGCTCCTATCTGCTTTCCTCCTTTCTTCTCAGGTTTCTTCTCCCCTCCACCTTCTCTGATGTACGTCTCCTTCCCTACCTCCGATTACCTTCTGTTTTTTTTTTTGGCGCACTATTTTGCTCGTCTTCTTTTCTACCACCGGCTAACTTTCGGTTTTCTATCGGTGTTTTGCTTTGTTTGTGCGTCGTTTTCATTTTATCCGCGGTGCTCGTTGTTCGCCTTCTTTTCTACCGCCGGCTAACTTCCAGTTTTTTTTTGGTATTTCGTCTTGCTTGTGTGTTGTTTTCATTTTATCCGTAAATATTTATTAACTTCTTCTTTGGTCACCGTCCATCTTCCGGATTTCTTTGTTTAGAATTTCTCCCAACGGCGCGATCTACTTTGATTTTGCTTTGAACAGTGTCAATTAGGTGCGTTTTTCCCTCGGATTCGTTCGAATATGGTGTTCCTCACTCGGTTTTTCTTTGAAAGACCTTGCTTTTTCCCCACGGTTATTTGTAGTGTTGTTGTTTTTAAATATTGCTTTACGATTTTCTCGGCTACTTTGTTTTTGATCTAACGCTTAGCCTCGGCACCCAAATATCTAGGTTAGGTTTGCCATGCGATTTTTTTGTGCTTATTAAAGGGATTTAGTTTATTTGTTATTGACCATAAGGATTCGATCTCCCAACTATCTGTAGCGTTGTTGTTTTTAATGATTGTTTGCTTATGCTTTGCGGTTTTTGGATTTTCTTGCCTGTTCTAACGCTTAGCTTTCTAGGATTCATTTGAATCTGGTGTTCCACGCTCGGTTTTTTTGGAATGACTTGCTTTTCCCCCCCGGTTATCTGTTTTAACGCCTAGCTCTGGCAGCCAAACTATATAGCTTTGATTTAATTTAAGAATTATAGTTTCACCTATGCTGATCAAAGGGTTGTAGTATATTTTTTTTGTTCATTCGCAAGAATTGATTTTATTATATTCAACGAACACACACACTTAAACTATTTTGTTTATTTCTATTTCCCTTACAGAGAAAAAGCTCGACTCCCTTTGTTTTTACAAAGGAAAAATACAATCATTTTAGGAAACATTGAAAAACTCAGGCTTAGATTGATTTATGATTTCGGGGTATAAATTATTTTGTTTGCTTAGCCTACTATTAATTTGTTAGATTGGTTAGCTTAACTAATTTGTTATTTTGTTGACATATCCAGGTTCAATTTGAATTTGTTATGTTGAGGTAGCTGTTTTTTCATTAAGAAGCTTAACCAACTGAAACCTATGGCGATTTCTTCTACTCGCACTGCGTGCAGGTTCGATCTTTTATTTTTGAGTTATTAGTTCATCTTCTATCACTCTTACTTCGTTGTTATATATGTTGGTTTTTTTGTTCATATTTATTATTATTATTTTGTTATAGAGAGCTTTTATTTATTATCTTTTGTGTTACTAAATCATAGTTCATAGTCCAAATTGTTTTTGGTATTACCTTGTCATATTGCTTAATATTATGAATTAGCTACGATGCCGCGGCAAAAAAAAGAAATCTCAGTAGATATAAACAGGCCTAATAACTCTCGTAAACGAAAATTTGTTTGTCCAAATGATCGTAGGTTAGAAAAAAATTCAGCGACGATAAAAAAAAGAAAACCATAATTTGCAAAAGGGTGATGTAGAAAATATTATGGGTGACCTATTATTGTGTATAGCAAATGGTCCAGATGAACTACCGGCTGTGCCAGATTGTAAATATTGTGGTGCCAAGCGCATATATGCTGAGCCACCGACATTTTGTTGATATTCAGGAGAAATAAATCTTTTACCTTCAGAAATGCCTTCTGATTTGATACAACTATATACTGGTAATGATGACGATACAAAGGAGTTTAATATGTGCGTTCGTTGCAATGCCTAAATAACTTTTCTAATGTTCTTGGTATACAATTTTTTTCTGTTTGATATATCTATTTTTAACTATTTCATGCTATATCTAATTTAACATTTTATTAATGACTTAACTACTAGCTAATTTGTTTCGCTTCTTTATACTTTTAGTCAATAAATGACATATATAACCTTTCAGTCATAGATATGCCGACTAAATCTCAACATATGGTATAGCTTTTGCAAATATATTGTTGCTTAATCTTACCTACGAACAATAATTTCTGTTCGTTAAGGGGAAAAAAAATTTAATCAAATCCCCACATTTTCACCAGTTGTTTATTTATATTAATCTAAAATAGTATGATTAGATTTTCTAGCCTATTTTCTTTTATGATAGATTAAATTTCTACGAATACACACCAACTAATAAACTCGATTCTAACTCACCTTACTGTTGTCTTTGTTTTCTTCAGGTACAATCCCACAAGCAGAAACCAGGAACGAAATTATCTTGCAGTAATAGAAACATAACTAAGCTTTTTGTTTTTCCTAGGCATGTGCTATCTAAATACAGTACATCGAATTTATGTAAATTAGCATGCTATTATGATGTTTAAACTTTATTAATATTTTGATAACAATATTCAATAACGTATAGCTTGTCACTTAGCTTTCCTAAAAATATCAATATTCACAAAAACTGAAAAAATAAACTTTTGGTTTATAAATACATAAAAAATCCTTTAGGTATCTACAAAGCTTTTTACATACTTCATTATTTAACGAACTTAAAAACTTATATAAATGTCACCCATTTTAAAAAAGGCTTATATAAATACATATATACAAATATGAATACATATTTAGCGTTTTTACTTATAAACAAAATTTACCATTTACCATATACCAAATTGGACAAACACCTAACAACATTTATCATTTACCGCATAAAACCTTGGGTCAAAACCTCAAAAAATTTGAGGTCCCTATACCTAGTAAAATAGAATGTAAACAAAAAATAAATAGGGTGCAAATAACAATACTCTAAAAAAATTATCTCCAATTTTAAACTACTTTTGACATTGGCGAAACAAAAATAATTTATTTCAAACATTAGTAATAAATATTGGTGTTTTTGTTTAATATTATTCTACAAATATTGCATTTAGTCATTTTGTATAGATGTAGACCATGAGATATCTAAAATTTATACAATATAGTTCCACAGGTAGGAAAAGTTGAATTACAGCTAAAGAATGAAGAAATTAAAGCTCGTTAAATTTTTGTCATTCATGTATTGATATAAAAAGAGGCAGAATTCAAATCCACCCTCCCTCCCCTAATGTAGGTGGTAGAAAAAGTTGTTAGAAATATCTTCATCATTATGTTCACTTCTTCTGCGTGCACAGCACCAGAATCATATCCTCGGTTCTCCCCCTTCAATATATATGAATTTATCTCCTACTCAGTCACCCAATTCGCCCCTTTGATCATCATGTTTCTCCTTTTCTCTCTGTTTACTACAATCTTTATGACGATGCTTGTGCCTTTTAAGAACGTTGTTGTCCTCGAACTTTCCGACCTTGTGATTTTTATGCTCGTCTTTGGACTCACTTTTACGTTTTCTAGCAGCTCTGCTACATTTCTCAGACTGCACAGCACCAAAGATCCCAACAGATTTAACAGAGAGCTAATTATCCCAATGTCCGTCAAAAGGATTAGCTAGTCACAGTGAAACTTGTAAGAAATTCAGCAAAAACCACTAGTTGGGAACTTACAGAAGATGAGTCGACTGATGCTGTTCCCCTGAGGGCAAAGGCTTCTCTAAGAACATCTAACTCTAACGGTTGTATGCATGTGTTGTTTTCTTTTGAGAACATATTATGAACAAGCTCGTTCAATTGCATTCCTTCCCCTTTTCTAATTTTTGTGTCACCAACCACATTGTAAAGATAGCATGCATCTAGGATTGACAGAGTATGTGGCTTCTTGCAGAAAAAGTCGAGGTGAGGCAGCAGCTTGTAGAGGCTTATAAGGTCCTGACCACCGGTAAGTTCTCTTGGCCATACTGCAACAACAGAACCAATTAAAAAAGAACGGGAATAGGAACTCAAAGAAATTACATGATTTGTCTTAGTAACAAATAACTAAAAAATACAGTTTGTCTTTCACACTTTCTTCCTATGACACAACAATCCAAAAGCTTCAGGAATTATGCTTTTTGTTCAAGTGGAAAATAAAGAAATTGTATTGCAATTGAGAAGACCTAAAATTACCAAAAAGGAAGTATTTTAAGTTGTTCTACTTCCTGTTTCTTGTCAAAAATCGGAATTTTAGACCAATCCCAAAAAGGGTATGCTCAGGCCTCTTGGCTGAAATATAGCTTATTTTCAAGAAGGTAATGAAAAAAACGAAGAATCATGGACCTGTATCATATGCATATCTCACCTCTCCCAAACTTCATGCTATCAGGATCCATCAATCAGTGACCTCCAAGCAAGAAGAATATCACTTCCTGAATATAATCAAGAATAAGAAAAAGCGAACAAAAGCCAAATGCCAAGCAGGGATCTCTGTCCCGCTGTTTCACCAGCACATTTCTCGATATATACACCAACAATGGATAAACAGTGCGACACTTGCAAAACATATAATCACCAAACAGAAGATTTGCAAGATAGAGACACAACAAAAGAGACATCCAATTCTCCTTCCAACTCAAGTCAATGGGAAACAAAAAGGCAATGCTAATATTTCTTTTCGAGCAGAATCTTGACCAGGCATAAAGTAGAAGAGTATGTCAGTATAAAGCATCACTCTCTTGCCAAACCTCAAAGACAGCACCCAAGATAGCCAGTCTATTAGAGACAGTTTACTCATCCATCATAATGCGATTCTCACACCTTAATCCAACATAGAACATAAAGAAGTTGAGATATTTGTGATGTGATTGCTATTAAAAGATCCTGATCCTGGGCTAACCCCACCTCAAGCTTAAGCTTCAAAAAATTTCAATTCAATTCCAGACATGAGTCCATTATATAAATTGGAAAAATAAAAAAATAGCTAGTTATTCCTCAACCACTCAGCCAATTTCAACAAATAGATAAAGCGACTGGTCAATTGCTAATATTTTTCGTCTATCAAGGCGAAATTTTTTTTTTTTTTTGGAAAAAAGAATAAGCCAAAAGCTGCAAATGCAAATTCATGGAAAGCAGGAAATATAGAGTAAATTCAGCAATTCAATCGAAAGCTTTCGGGATATTAAATAATAAATTTACCTTAATTGAAGAATAAAATGATTTTTTGTGGGTTAAAGTCAGTCGACGATAGAGTTTCGTAGGGGGAGATTAACTTCCACTCTATAAATGGAGACGGCACCGGTTTACGTTTCATCCAGCATTTTGGATATGGGACCAAATTTTTTATATTTTTTATTTTGTTAATAGAAATATTCTAAAAATATAATTTATTTTGTTATTATTGGACCATTTTTTTCTTCTCTTTCGTCTGTGACCTTGCCATAAAAGCTCCTTTTTTTGGGGTTGAGTTCGGGTTCGGAGATTTTTTAAAATCTCCGAAATAGTTCAGACAGTTATGAAGATACTATACATATCTCCGAACTCGTCCCGTAATTTATCGTTGGTTCAATCACATTAATATTTTTGAATCGGATATAAAGGCGGGAATGGAGATTTCACCTACTATCGAGTTGACATTCACTATTAGATATAATAAAGTATATCAAAATTATAAATTTAATAAGTAAATATTACCTCAATGATAAACTTATAGATTAATCAATCACTTACCTATATAAAAGAGCCAATCTTTTTAGAATTGTGATTTGTCTTTTAAGTCTTTCATTAATTTATAGATTTTAATTAATTATTAATATTAATCTATAGGTTATAACCAAAACATTTGTCTTTTAAGTCCTCGTCAATACAAATCCAAGCATTCAATAAAGATATATATGTGAATTTCTAATTGTTGTAATAGTAAAAATGAAATATCAAAATTTTTAATTTATTCCACCTAATATATAATTAATTAGTAGCCTAATTATTCCACATAATATATAATTAGTAGTCTAACAAATGCTAATGAATTATCACTACAATATATATTGATTGTAGTAATTTATATCAGTAATTATATTTTAGTGTAGTTTCTAATTAAGTAGTAAATTATAATATCACAAGAAGATATAAGAAAAAATAATTATATATGCAATAATACTATAAGATGATAAATATATAATAATATATTAATATAAAATTTAATACTAATATATTTTATAATTTTTTAACTAAAAATTGAAAGTAAAGAGTTTAATAAATTATTTAGTAGAATTTATATCAATAATTATGAATGTTAATATATTAATAATATCATAAAATATGAATCTCATAGAAAAATTCAGATAGTTAGCTATAATAAGAAATTTAAAAATTTTAATAGATTTTTTTTAAAAAAAATTATATATCAGACAAATTTATAAATTAAATAAACAAAATTTTGGTAGTATTGGAAACATCTACTAAGAATATTTAAGATTTAGGCGTCAGGGTCTAAAGTTAAACCCGACCATGGTTTTCAAAAACAGTGAAACTAAAATCAGAACTAAAATCTTTTCTTGGCTTCAGTTCTAAAATCAACTCTCATAATATATAAATTTAAGGCAAAATTTTAAAACAATTAGTTTCATCGTCTCAGATATTCTATGACCATTTTGTTTGACATTTAAAAATGGATAATAGAAGCAATTTTAAAAAAAAATTATATCTCAGAAAAATTTATAAATTCAATACATAAAATTTGGTATTCTGTGATATTTTGATTTATAATTTTTAATTTTTATATAATATAATATATATATATATATATATATATATATATATATATATATGTACTATTTATGAAATTTTAAGAAAAAATCAACAACAAAATAATTGACAGAAATATTGCATATAATTTGTCTATGATACAACTATAAAACTTAAAAATCAATTGATTTTTGATATTTAAAAATGAATAATAGAAGCAATTTTAAAAAAAATTATATCTCAGAAAAATTTATAAATCCAATACATAAAATTTGATATTATGTGATCTTTTTATTTATAATTTTTAATTTTTATATATATATATATATATACTATTTATGAAATTTTAAGAAAAAATCAACAACAAAATAAGTGACAGAAATATTACATATAATTTGTCTATGATACAACTGTAAAACTTAAAAAGCAAATGATTTCAAATGTTCAATATTACGACCTATTTGATATTAAAAAATGTATCATAGAAAACATATAATTTGAAATATCCAATGGACATACATATACAATCACTAAGCACATAAAAATAAGAAGCGCTGGAAGTATTACATGTTAATGTTATTCATCTCTTTCCAACCGTTTGAATGACAGCTTATATAAGAAGAACTGGAAGTATGTAAGAAAAACATCAACGCGATAAATAATCATCTAGCTTTCAACAGTGTGATTATCTTCAAGCCTGCATACTTAAAGAGTTTGAGCACAATCAAAGATCATATATGTATCGCTCATCAAGCACGCAGTCAACAGAAAGTTATCTGATCATTCAATGATCAAATTCGTGCTACTAAAACAAATCGTTTACTTACATCAATAATCTTTTGAGTTATTTGATTAATAGTGGTGTCTGGTGAACCGAGAGTTCTAAAAATCCAGAAGTATAAAGTGATTACTAAGAGATCCAAAACAGGCAGTGTGATAAGTCCTGATTGGAGTGGGTTGTTGTAAAAAATTTTGTAAACCTAAAGTCTTTTAGTAGAATCATTCATACAGAGGAAGAAGGGGTGACGTATGAGTGTTTTTCTCCGAACATCCATAAAATTCTCATGTCTTTACTTTTCACAAGTCTTTATATTTCGAACTAAATCTTGTTGTTTAGATTGTCAACCGGTTGAAAATTTCATTAGAAATATTGAACTGTCTTCCGCATTTTTCACGTGGTTCATGAGAAAAATTTTCAACCGTCTAAAAACAATTGAAAACAAATTTTAAAAACAAATATTTTTTAAAGAATTTATTCACCTCGTAATTGAAGGCTTAATGAAAAATATAAATTATGTATTTTTTAAAAATTTATTCATTAACTAATGTATATGAAAATTAATTTATCTATGATATATAATTCTAAAAATAAAAGGTAAAAAAGTTTTGTAGTAGGTTAAATAATATTTAAATTGAATATTAGAGGTTATATTTCATTATCAATAATATTATTTCATTAGTTTTGATAATATTTTGATGAGTTAGTCACAAATATTTTAAATTAATAATTATTTGTCATTATTGTGCTTCACTTATATAAATTATGATTTATGCATTTATAAAATCCATAATTGAGTTGATTTTTAGGTTATTATACCTTATACATGATGCTTAGATATGTATTTTTTTCAAAAAAATTTTCAGTTCAATTCGTCCTATATATTATGCTCATTATAATTTATTATATAACATAAAATCAACATTTTGAATTTTAATTTGAGATACTAAGGAAATGACAAAACCACATAAAAAGAAACAAATTTCATCATGTTCCAAAAGAGAAACCATAAAATTCAAGATAATGAAAAAATAGATGATTTCAGTAAAATGATGAGGAAACTTAGACAAAACAGCCACACAGAGATACCCAAAAACTAAAAATTAAACAAGAAAAAATTTGATAACACTTTTTCATATTATGAATATTCAATAGAAAATGATTTTTTCGATTTCACTCAATATAAGTGTTTTATGTCCACTTACTCATTACAACGTTTATTCACCGTTGCACGTGTAACTTGCTAGTAACATGTAAAACTGTGCCAACATATTGCCACATATGTCGTGCCCTGCAGGCATCAAATGTCCCCGGCGAGACTGGCAAAATCCTCTCCCCCGACCCCGAATATAATAAAAAAGAACTTGTCAACATATTTACGGATACAAGCTTTATATTAATTACAGAAACGTATTGTAGATAAGTAAATATTAGCTTTATTCTTAACATATTTTATATGAACCTTACAATTTAAAATTTACAGTTTTTTGTCAATTTAAAAAATATATTTTCTACAGTTTCATTATATTTTTTTTTCAATTTAACATAAAATTAAGCAAGTTCACAAGTCCGGACACAGATTTGAATAATTGCTAGATGGAACTTGATAATTGGTTTGAAACAAACCAATCAGATACAAATTCAAACTCAAACCAAAATAGTACATTTTTAACATTTGAGCTGGCTAAAAAAATTTGCTCGATTTAATCCATTTGCATCTCTGGCCACGAAGATAAAGCCACCCTCACCTAGTAACATGTGGCACACAAATTATCACCGTGGTCCCTAAATCTACAAGAAACCCATATATTAGGTCAACATAACACCTCTCCAACTAAAGGGAGAATATCAATGTGACTGTATAGAATATTCATCCTGCATTTTGTACCTCAGCTTGATGATGATCTTCCAGGGAAGTCGTCTTGTTGATTACCTTGAGGCGATGTTCCTGAAAACATTCCCACCATAGACCTAAATGCCCCAGATACCTCTTCAGGTAGTTCGTTAACATCGAGATTAATGTTCCCACCTCCTCTTATCTCTGGTTCAGCACGTGCACCAGTGTCACTTTGTCCCGCAGGTTGGTTTTCAAATATTTGTCCTGGATTTGCGTAGGTGGACATGTTTCTTAGCATGCTAGCGAAATCCATAGGAAGAGCATCAATGTTGAATGGCATGGATGGAAATGGTGGCGGTGCTGCAAAACAGCTTCTTGATCCACCTTCAGATTGTTGGCTTGATTCTCCGTGACTGGTGGAGGCTGAATTCTGCATGGGGGAATATAAATAGAACAATATTCATTAATAATTTATAAGAATTTCCAATCTAGTTCAAAAATGATATATTCATCTTACGGCCAGATCATCGACAACAATTCATAAACTTCCAAAATTCCTGACGATGTTAAAGTATTTGTCGTTTAAATACTAGTATTCTCTTTTATTTTCACATGAAATAAAAGGCAACTTTTAGGTAAAGCGTGTGGCTGGTGAATTAAACAAGTGCCTGATAGGGTCTTTGTTGCTCTTCTTTCAATTTCTGTTCAGCAACCTAAAAATTAAGAAGAAATCAAATCAAGAGCAAGCATTCGAATCACCACACAAAATAGTAGTTTCTGTTACCAGTAAGATTCATCAACTAACCCTGATATTTTCCTTCACCGCATTATTAGTAGGATCAAGTTGCAATGCTGCCATGAAAAAGATACATATATCAGAGGACAGTTTTCCACAAACTACAAAAATCTCAAGTTTTACCGAGTACAGAAAAGTATCCAGTTGCAACAATATGAGAATGTCAATCAAACATAAGAAAATATTTGATAATAACTCAGTTCCATGAGTTCGTTCTAAAGCAATGCGCAGCTTAAATTCCCACAGCACATGGTGGCAAGAGTAGACAACAATAAACAGTATCCTGAATATAGTCGCTATTTTTGTACATAAACAGGATACATGTTTGCACAATGAATCAAAACCATCAACCTTTCCTAAATCCTTTGTCAATTGCATCCTTGTACTTCCCTTGAGCATAATAAGCAAACCCCAAACGGCCATATGCCTTGCTATAGTTTGGATTGATCTCTATAGATTTCAGACAATCTTGAACTGCTTCTGCGTAGCGGTAAATCTGGGCATATGCAGCTGCCCTGAGAATTTTAAGATCAATGCAGTTCAATCATAAATGGATACATAAAGAAAAATTAGAAAAACGAGTCTAAAATGTAAAAGTCATGTAGAAAAAATTAGTATGGGAGAAGGAAAAATGAAATTGAAATTCCAAAAACTAAAACTGGACCTAATGAAGGCAAACAATATTTAAAAAACCATTTAATGTTGTAGTCTGACTGCATGAGAATTGGATATGCTTTTGAAGGGTATCGTGGGAGTTCAGGGAATGGCAAAAAATAGCAGAACTCCATTATGCCCACAGGTCATGTGCAGGAATGTGGATATATGTAATATAAGTGACAAACCAAACATTCACGTTAATATGTTGCAGACCTGTTGCAAAAATAAACAGCATGGTCTGCAAATAGCGCAATAGCAAAAGTATACAGCTCAATTGCCTCTTTATAAAGCTTCGACTGCATGGCTTTGTTACCTATAATACAAAAATGAATCATTTGAATATGTATTAGCAATGAACAATCCAAAAGAAAAAAATGTCAGAAAAATTAAAGAAACATGGTAAAGAACGCAAAACACGCAGGAATCATGTAACAAAAGTAGTCCACCGTAATATTTGTGATCGTTTTATCAGTAATACCACAATCACAGAGGGAAAATGAAAAATAGCCAAAGAAATATCAAGAGACACAGATGCATCATCAACATGTTTTATGTATTTTCATAACTTGTGATTGATAACAAATGTCTCAACAAGGAGGCATTTGTTTAATTGTTCAAATAACTCAAAAAATTCATGATACTCGGCTAATCAGCCATTACAACTTGTGAAAGAGGATTCCGATCCGACGAGCATCGATTGGAAAAATACATTCATAACCATCATCTCCCGAGCTCATACCAAGATGATAATAGTTCATTAAGTGAGAGAAAGAGTAGGAAACAAAATAGTAATGAGAAGTATAAACTGGATAAAGACACTGCAAGATGAAGCACCTTGCGATTTGAAGGTCTCTGCCAAGCTTTTTTGATCAAATGTTTGACACCCTGTTACTTGCATTTCCTGATATCCGTAATTATAACTTCATCATGAGGCATACAAAGGAGCTAGACGCAACTCTAGCCATCAAGAAGAATGGCAATAATCTTAAAAAATTACAATCTGATGGAAGAAACATCTTGTACTGAATAGATTTCCAGTTCATAAATTGTCTTATCCAATCAGAACTATGAAATAACATGAAGATGCACGTGTGTAGTGCATAATGCTCCTAAACATTGTAGTGATTCAACTTCTTTCTGTTTCAAGAGCCATCTGGTTTTTATCATCATCGTCACCTCTAAGGTACTCTTATTTCTTTAAGCATAGCTTCCAATAGCAACTTAACCCAGCAGTATCATCTGGTTGAGATGATGTGGTGCGAAGGAGGTTTTCCCAATTTGTGACACAACATCAACAAACAGTAGAATGATTGGCATCCACCCATGTCCCTACTTCGGAAATTTTACATCATCAAACTCACCAATCAGGATCAAAGTCAAATAGCCGCTTTGATTCTATTGTTTACTGAAATTTTACATCAAACTCGCCTGTCAGGGTAAAAGACAAGCAGACACTTTGATTCTGTTATTTTTTAACGTAGCCAGAAGGTGAATAAATAGTTGGTGGGACAGAACAAATGCTAATACAGGACAAAATGATAGCTAATATCTCAGATCAAGGATTAGTATTCACCAACTTGGCTCAATCTATAGCTGGAAGTACACCTAGAATAACATAAAGGTAAGAAAATGACTCAAAGTACCACAAATATACATTTCTAAGTTTCATGAACAAATCTGAATGACAAAATCAGGAATCTCCGATAGAAAGTTACATCAGCCGTTGATCAAAATGATTTAACAAAATGCTACTAACAGAGTTTAATTTCACCATGACTAAGCTCATCATACCTCCACTGCATTATGAAATACAAGGGTCGCTCTATCCAGCTGCACTTGATCATCGTTTCCATCGGGCATCCTACTGAAATAATGGACCTTTTCAAGAGCACCAAAAAAATGCCCAAAAAGTTCATCCTTCCCTGCCAATGCAAAAAAAATGCATTCAGCCGACAAAAAGATTTACAAAATATGATACATAACAATTAGCGGCTATTAAGGGCTATTTTGTCTTATCAGGGTGCACCTCCAGCGGATCCTAGCGAAGACGCACAAAAAAAAACAAAGAGAAACTCTCATTGCGTGGAAAAGCATGAAAATACTGTAATTCCTTCTCCATATTGTCTCTTTCCTTTCGATCAAATTAGCAATCTACAAAAACCAACCCTTTATTGTATAAATCTACTGTAAGACACGAAAACAGTTTTTATCAAGTACAAGGATCACAAATTCTTCAAGACTTCAAAAATGCTGATTGGTCACGGATTAAATAAACCAATCTGGCAAGATATCCTGTGATTAAAAGCAACCCAAATCGTCCATGTATCTTGCCCTTACCCATCTATGTAACTCTTTTTTGTCTTTCTTCAACTACTTCATTATTTTATTCGGGTTTATTTCACCCATCAGCACTCGCTGATCACCCTCCACCAAATGGATGAGGATTCTAGGTATAATTGGATTATATCTTTAAGGACGAGTTTTTTCGTAAATTCGGTACTTTGAGCAGATGACAGAAGCCTCAGATACACAGCACATCCAAAAAAAAGCTAATTCAAGTAAGAATCATTAGTATCCCGATATTGCCCATAGTAAGCTGGCCATCAGGTCATGTATTAGGACCTGCGTTAGTGTCGTGATGAGAAGAACAGGATTTTCCTATCATGTTTCGAATATCATATAAACTTTTTTTAAGAAAAATACCGGAAAATATATGCTCTCACCATTTGAATAGTGTTCTCTTGTTGTATCCTGACCCTAATAGCGGAAGAAAATAGGATTTAGTTAAAAGAAAATAGCAAAGTGCCAAGAATAGGCATAAAAAACATCCTTAACCTCACCCCACCCAGCAGCCGTATCAGCAAAAATGATTGGATGAATAATGGAAAGAGAGAGAAATAAAAGAATGCAAAGCTATAAGAGACAACGAATATCATGCATGCACTTTCAATTTCCACTACTAGCATTGGGATTCTAATGAATAAAATTTCCTAAACAAGGGAAACAAAACAGTTAACTACAGCACAGGCCAACGTATTAACCCAGATGCCATATAGCCAAAAGAGGAAGCATATATCTTTCAGGTGTTCCATATGAAATCATTTTAATGATCAATAAATTATCCACCGGTATTAACCAAATCCAACTACAATGTTTCTTGCTTTGTAGTTCTACATATAAATTTAAAAAATCTTGACTGGGACGCATTTAAATTAGTCACAATCCAATGAAAACTAATAAACGCTCAATAATACAGTGTAGCAGAGCGAAAAAAGACCAATGATAGCAAAGCCTCCAAAACTTCAGAATTCTTGGCTGCGGACGTAGATGCACCATTGGAAATTCCTGCACTATCAGTTTCACAACCTGCAATTGCTTCTCGAGAACTGAAAATGTCTACTAAAGAATCACAATTTGATTGGTTGTATAGTGCGGACGAATCAATCTTAAAAATCTCGGCTAAACATTCCCTTGCAACTTCAAGAGATTCACTGTCGACTCCGGGTAAAGGTTCAACTGCATTTATATATAAAAAAATTACTACCGTTATACCCCTTCAGTATCATTACCCACTCAACTTCATACTTACCGCATCAACCGCCACCCAAAATAAATAAATAAACACTGCAATTTTTAAATTTAAAAACGTGCCAACGATGATTTAAACAAAGTTTTACATGCTTTTTGAACACTTGATTTAAAATGAACTGTCGATACGAGTTATTAACCCTAGAACAGTGTTCCTGGCAGTGTAAATGATAATCAATCCCAAAAATATAAAAAGAAAAGAAAACTCCAGTATATCAATTAAAAGATAGTAATAATTCGTTTATCATATTACTTATGCTGTAATACTTTAAGAAGACAAGCGAATTATCAGAAAGCTGAAAGCTAGAAAATTCCGACATATTATGCATCATTTCTGATTAAACCAAATGAAATTTCCACAAGTTCGGACCGGGGTCTTTCTAATTAAAATTCGAACCAAATGAAGCTTTTCACGCCTACACCTTCAGTATATATAACTGAAAAAATTAATGAGATCATGAATCATTTACCCTACCTTGAATGCAGAAAGCAAACAAGTCAGGTTCATAATTCAGAATCGAGACTTAAAAAAAGACCAGACTGGCTATATTTCGTTTCCTAATCGAAATAAAATTAGCTCCTACAAATTTAGGAGCTTCCTAATCGAAATCAAACCGAACAAAGCGACACACGCATACATGAATACCCATATATGCGTTGGTAAAGTGCGTACCGGAGTGGAGGAATCGGAGGAAAGAAGTAGCGATGCGGCGAGAGAGAGGGGAATCTGTCTTTAGATTCGTCATAAGACGGCGTCCGACGGTTCGCACTCGAATCAAGCGCCAAGCAAGTTGATACGAGAGGGGAGGGGATGTTTGGCCGTACCATCTGTCCTCCAAACCCTATCCACAGGTAAATGAACTAAACCGTAAAAGCTCGTTTGAACTCGTTTAATGAGGCTCGTTAAGTTAAACAAACCAAACTCAAGCTTTACAGTATTCGGCTCGTTAGCTCATGAACATGTTCGTTGATAACTTCATTAATAATCTTTTAGATGAAAAAATAATAGTTTTGATATTTGATTTATTGATTTTACATTTTATTTATGAAATATATAGAAAAATCTATTAAATTTATTTATTTTAATAAATTTACAAATTTTAATAAGAATAATATATTTTTATTTAAATATATAATTTACTTTTTAATTAATTTAATGAAAATTTAAATGTATAATTCATATTTATTAAACTTGTTTAGGTTCGATAAAAGTTTGAATAAGCTCGTGAGCCATGCATATATTCGTTAAATAAAGCTCGAGCTCGACTCGATTATAAACGAACCAAGCTCAAACATTCAAGAGTTCGGCTCGGCTCGACTCGATTACATCCCTACCTGTCCATCAGTTTTCGTGTTCCTTTTTCGTTTAATTTAAAATTTATTATATTGACAATTAAAAAATATTTTTAATATATAAAGAAATCATAAATTTAAAAACCATCTAACCAAAATACTTTGTCAATGGACTACAAAATTTGGGATGATTAGCTTAACGTTTACAACTTAGCTCGTTTGGGAGAATAGTAACTTGAATTATGACCTGTAGCATTACAAATTTTTTTTTTTTTGGTTCGATTATGCTTAGTTATCAATTTTGTGATATATATCATATTTGACCGATGTATGTGACAAAAATATTATTTTGGCTTTAGATATGTATCGTTAAATCGATATTACAAATATAAATATATGAAATCGTTTCACAAAGACATATTAACTCATAAATTGTAATTTTAAAATCATATATATAACTTATAAGTGTTATTAAAAAATGATGCTTGATATACAAATTAGTATTTTTTTTAAAGAAAAAAAGAGATTGATGTTTTTTTTTTGGTTATTCGCCTGCCAAACACCCCTTGAGAAGAACTAAGTTGCAGCAAAACCGAACAATCAATCGGGGCTTGGAACATGGAGCAAATCACGAGCGCTTTGAACCGAGCAGCGAACAGCAACGCTGTGTTAAACACACTCTTAGCCGGCGTACTCGGGGTCCTGGGCATGAGGTCGGTGGCGCAGCAGCGTTCAGTGGAGGCGCTGGAAGCGGAGAAGAACGCTCTTCTCGAAACAAACAAGGTTATAAAGAAAACCATTTGGGACTGGAAGCAGCTGCTGTATGCGGAGGCCGAAGCAAATCCCCAAAAAGCCCTCGTCCCTCTGTCAACTCTCAAAGCCATTTATGGAGAAGTCACCCCCAGCTCACCCGTGGTTTCTGGTAGTTTACTATTCCTTTTAATCGTTTCTTGGTCTGCCACTGGCCGTAGGATTAGATATCGCCAGTGGCAATTCCCTGCCAACGGTACATCGTGTGGTGCTGTGGTTGTGCTTCACTCATTAAGGTTCGGAAATTTGCATCAAAGGGTTTTGGGTCATTATTATGTGACTATATTTGGATTAGAGCTGTGTATGAAGTTGATGCAAGATTATAGTCCTTTACACTAATTGGTAATTGTTTAGGTATTTTGCTGTGCCACATCTGATGAGTTTTTATTGAGGCGAACGTTTGGGCTAAGTTTCAAAAAAAATACCTTCAAAATTTGATGCGTAGGTTTCGAAAATGTAACCTTTATCATTTGATGAACTAGCGCTCCCCTCGCCTCACGAATTATGTCCCAAGTCCACAACTATTTCGTAAATTTGGTATTTCATGTGAAACATAGAATGTTGTCAAGACTTTGTCCATTACTTGAAATCTCTTCTTGAATGTAGTTGCAAGTTGCAACTCCATCGACTAATTGTAGTGATTGAAGAAATTCTTTTTCGAATGTATTTTTTTGAAAAATAAAATAAAAGAGGATCTTGGCTCAAACAAATTGTGTGAGGCCCGGGGCCGAAGAGGGCGGGGGGTGATCGCCGGTGCCATCAGTTGCACGGACAATGAGTGGCTCCTGGCAGGCTTCTAGGTGGAGGGAACATGAATGAACCGACCCACACGGGAATGAGAGGGATTCCGAGACTGTTCAATGTAATGGACTGTACAGTTGAAGAGGGCTTAAAAGAATTGATTTGTACTACTCATATCACGAAGATGCATCTTCTTTTCGGTAGCTCATCACATAAGAACTCCAAAGTTAAGCGTGCTTGACTTGGGGCAATTTTGGGATGGGTGACCTCCTGGGAAGTTTCCTAGGGTGCGTGTGAGTGAGGACATAAGCACGCTGGAAAGACTCGTCTTGATACAGTGAGGACAGTCGTTGAATCTGGGACGTTACAGTGGTATCAGAGCCAACCTCTTTTAGTACGGTGTGGTTCGGGGACGAACCAAGCGGAAGCTGGTGGGCATGTGAGGCCCAGGGCCGAAGAGGGCGGGGGGTGATCGTCGGTGCCATCAGTTGCACGGACAATGAGCGGCTCCTGGCAGGCTTCTAGGTGGAGGGAACATGAATGAACCGACCCACACGGGAATGAGAGGGATTCCGAGACTGTTCAATGTAATGGACTGTACAGTTGAAGAGGGCTTAAAAGAATTGATTTGTACTACTCATATCACGAAGGTGCATCTTCTTTTCGGTAGCTCATCACATAAGAACTCCAAAGTTAAGCGTGCTTGACTTGGGGCAATTTTGGGATGGGTGACCTCCTGGGAAGTTTCCTAGGGTGCGTGTGAGTGAGGACATAAGCACGCTGGAAAGACTCGTCTTGATACAGTGAGGATAGTCGTCGAATCTGGGACGTTACAAATTGGCTGCTTACAAAAGTAGCCGAAGTTATTATAGTTGGCTCTTTTGAGTTATGATATTTGTGATTCAATTTGTTTGCAACTTTTAGATTAATTGAAGTGTGTGTACTTGTAGCAATAACATGGTGCTTTCTCGTTCTACACATGATGAAATCTATGAAAACAAAAACCTTCGAATTATTTTTCTAAACCAACCACTATTATGTAGATTTAGATAACGCATGAGGATGATGAATCTCTATTATTAAATCGATACCTTTAAGTTTGACTCAAGAACTGGACCATATTTTTATGTTTCATACGTGAAAAACCTTTATAACAAGGTTTAGAATCACATTATTTGCTGCCTGAAATTAAAGCCAGTTAAACTTTTTGGTTAAGAATCTTTGAGCCTGTTGCTCTCTCTGATAGACTGTGTAAGATGCACCTTACATTCATATCACCTGGCTAAAATCTGCTCTAGGATTTGTTGTTTCTTGCTTTGTGCTTTGAAAATAGTGTCCATATTTTTCTGCCGGTTGGCTTTGTTTGACTGTAATATTGCCCAAAGAGGTCTCACCTTCTCTTTCACATGCAGCTGGAGATGATAATCAAGGTGGAAAGAGGATTATGATCTGAAAGGTATGGTTATAATCTGCGAAAATCAGGAAAGGGTTTTAGTTTTTGGTAGAAACACAAGGGTGCAGCTGATTTTCTTAATGTGTGAGAAGTTTATCGTAGTGACCTGACGCAAATAGTATCGTCACCATAGAGAAATTATATTGGCAGACTTTAAAAAATGTGAACCCTGCCGCTGCAATTAGACTTGAGACTCCTCGAGTCCCTTGATGACTCGGTAAAGTTGAGATTTTTGTGCTGCTAATTTGTCTCACTGCCATTTGTTGCTAGGAAATACTTGTAGCTCGAGTAATTAAGTAAACTGAAAAAATATGGAAATAGCTTCAGTCCATATTTTGCATCTATTATATGACGGTTTCTAATATAGCTGAAATTCAAGAAAATATGCAATTTGGCCATCATATATATCACTGAAGCATATAATGTCGGAGGGATATGTTTTGATATAATAAACAACTTACACATTTAGTAAATCATTTTCGGTTTCTTGCGAGCCGAATCAAGTAGCACAACTAGAGACGAGCATCGATTATCATAGATGTGTATCTATCAACAGTCAACACTAGGGATGTCTATAGGTTTGGCAGACAATGCTTCAAGCTTGATCTTAATTCGTATATAGCATAGTTACAATTGTTTTCGTCGAAATGTACATTCGAAAAAGGCGTAGAAAAATAGGTAAATCCACAGTTTCTAGTTTCCACGAAGGAAACATAGCATTCGGAGTTAAAATTTCAAATCATTCCATCCAAATGCAACATCAGAATTGAGATTGTCAACTAAATCATTTTTGTTTTTTGTTTTTTGTTTTTTGTTTTTTTTAAGTTCCTAGTAAAATATACTATCAAATGCTAAATGGCATATGCATATATGACTTCTCTTTCAATTAAAGTGAACCCTTGCTTTGTGATCTACGTTACTTCACGTGACTTGTCGCATATTTTACCCATCTGCGACATTTATTCAATTGACACAACAAGTTTTCCAATTATTGTTATATTGACAACGTTAGGTTAGTTATCTCCCAAGGGGTGTACGTCAATTGATCCATCTTTTATATTAATCGATGAATTTCAAATAAAATGTTATGCTGCTTTGCAGATAAAAATTTCATCAGCACGCGCGATATGCTAGTGAAACACTAATTATTATCCAATTTATAGATACAAATTTAAATCATCCTTGCTAGTATTATTGTATCCATCCAATATTAGTGTTGATAACAAGTCATATTTCAATTACACGATCCCATCAAAATATTGAAACACAAAATCACTAGCTCGAACTTTAAAAAAGGGATTGCTTAGTATCGTATACAAGTCATATAAAGTGATAAATTTTTTATTTTAAATTAATTGAGGAAGATGCCTCGAACTTAATATCTCAATTTTTTTAAAATGTTGATTTATCACACAATAAAATGATTTTATATAATAACAATATAAAAATGTGATACCCCTATATATGATGGAAGAGGAAATAATACAGTTAATTGTGATATTATTATTTTCAATTGAATTTTGGAGTTGAATTTCTCTTGAAGCATTAAAAAACATTTGAGCAAATTCTGACGGAATTATAAAAATAATCGGAAATTCAAATTTATTTATAGTTTTAATAAAATCGTGGGCAAATTACCACATGTTTTTAGTATTGTGTTAAATTAACGACAATTTTGTAAGAATCACCGATATTTTAGCTACGGTTTTACTGGTATGAAAAAAAACAGTGGCTAAAAACCATGGAACAACAAAAATCTTTACAAATTTGAAATTTTAGCGATGCTTCTTGATAAATAGTCATAAAATATAGAAGATTGAGAGGATTATAGATTTTTCGACGGTTCAGATATAATTTTCGTCTATAAATAGTGACAGAATTTAATTGTTTGTTTACGTAGCAAATTCAAAATTTGAATGTTATATGAAATTTTTCGAAGGATTTCTTAAAATTGTCGCTACTTAAAGACGAATTTAGGGAAAAAAACTATCACAAATTGTCTATAAGAATATTCCTCAGTTTTCAACGATTTTAGCCAATTTCTTCTGCCATAGACGAGTTTTTTCCTTTTTTCAGATGTCATTCATTTAATTATATACTAATATGGTTATTTCCTATTATCGTAGATATGTGGCCGACATATTTCGTAATTATAACATGATTTGGTTGTAAAAAATTAAGTTTATTTATTGATATCTTTATAAAAGTTAATTATTTGAAAATATTAATATAAAGTTAATTATTTGAAAATATTATATATATATATATATATATCTAGTGACTTTTTAATATTTTTAATAAAATATTGATTAATCACTATAAAAATATTAAAACAAACATATAAAATAAATTTTTGACATTAAATATAGATTAATTATTTTAAGCTATTTTATAAAAAAATTATTTAATTTAGCGAAGAAATTTATTAATAGCGACAATTTAATTAAAAATCGATAAATAACCGGTTTTAATTGGGATGATTATTAATTAAAAATCGATACATAACGATGATTTTACTTTTGACAGTAGTTTAATATAAACCGGTTTTATTTTCATAATAGTGTCGCTAATTGCGACGGTTCTTACCATGAACATCGTCGTTAGATTAACGACGGTTTTTTGTATATTATCGTGAAGTTGACGACTTTTTTAGTAATATCGTCGCAATAAATCAATGACGGTGGATCACTAGATTTAGTGATGGAATATAAAATCATCGCTAAACCCAGTGTTTTTTTATGGTAAAGGATGGATCATTAATTTAATCGATATGCCATGACAATGGAAGGAACTCTTAAAGTAGCTACATCTAAGTATATGATGTGTTTAATAAAGTAGTAGCTATGTTGCCAAACCCTACCTCTAAATTGCCTGCTTCTGACTTCTAATTACAAATTAAACTCCCAATATGTGCTGAAGTTGACATGCTTCTTCTTCATGGGAAGTACTAATTACGAACGATTTAGGGTCTCTTTCTTCTAATATTTGGATTTTCTAATTTTCATGTGATATCGCCTAAATGATGGTGGTGGTGATCATATTATCTGATATTTTATCGTTTCACAGCTTATTTTGTTCATGAGATCTTCCTTAAATATATGATGTAATCAAGCATATAGAACACATGGTTTCACATTATATTTATATTTTAAGTGAGATTTGAAGTCAAGATCTTATTAATCTTGAAGTCGTCCAATTTATTGAATAATGGTATGAGTGAACTCGTTGCTATCTTAGTTGAATCGCGTCCGTCTCATTGTCGATTCGTTAAACAGTCACACAAGAGTTTTTGTATAAAAAAAAAATTAAAATTTTTTCCATAAACTTTGTAGACTTTTTTGGACCTAAAATAAAAAGGGTGGAGTACTTCGAGCTGAATGGTCGTCGTAGTGTATATTACCAATTTTGACCCTAAAAGCTAACTTATTAACATAATGACATCGTTAATTTAGAGATTCGAATCTCCAAGAGCATATTTTGGCGCTGCTTGATGTCCAAATAAATAGGATCCCAAAGGCGCTAACACGTTTTGTGTCAGGTTTTGACTCAAATCAAACACAATCGTTTGGACTAAGAAATCTACTTTTAAAAATGTTTTTTTTTTAAAAAAAATAATATAATTTATGGAATAAACATTTTTATAAATGAAAAGGGTATTCATACTTCATACAAATTAAAATATTAAGATAAGATAGTTAAAGATGTAAAACTATATAAACAGACTTACATTTTAATTGCCAAAACAAATAACAAAATATCATTTTCATGAAATAAAATTACATAATTATTAGAGGTCATATTTCGATCTACTGCCTGGAATGAATTTGACGATAAATCCACGTCCCAAATACATTATATCCACTTAACTCGAAATTAAAATGAAAGATATTTTATATTGCTCCTATCTATTCTTTTGCTTAAATTTCAAATCATTCAAATACAAATTTAGTGATTTGATATTTGATTATTGTATGCTCGACTTACTACATTTAAGATAATTTTTTTAAGTATTTATAACTATATTTTCACGCTCGTATATTTGAGTAATGCAATGCAATTTTAATATAATGATAACAAAAATAATATAATATTTAAGATATAAATATTTAAATCAAGAAAATTATTGAATTAAAATGACACACACTGTGTGTGTGTGTGTCTATATATATATATATATGGAAAAAATTGGAAATGAAGCCAGATTTCTCATTTTCCCAGAATAAAACACCTCGGCCAGCCAGGCCTAATGGCACAGTTCTAACTTTACGGCTCCATTCTCCACATACTACATTTAAGCTCCTTTGAATTTCATCTGCGGTTTCTCTATTATATATGCGTGATCGTTCGTTCTCTTGGTGTTTTTTTTTGTTCAAATCTAATGGGCAAAGATTGTTGGCTCACACGTTTTCTGATCTGAGGTGGTGAAATTAATCATGGAGGAGAGTATGTTGTGGCAGTGGAGTGTACTTCGATCCTTATTAGCTATTATCCAGTGGTGGGGTTTCAATGTCACCGTTATTATCGTCAACAAATGGATCTTTCAGGTGGGTGTCTGTTTAGTCCGCGGCTTTCACACGACAACAAAAAATAGCGTGAATTATTAAGGAATCGTCTTCAAAGTTTTTGTTAGTTGCTAAATTTGCAGCTTCATTTCTCTGTTGGTTGATTTTTTTTGTGTTATTTGTATGTGTAGTTGATTTCTGTTTTAGGAATTTTGATTATACTAATGTGGTTCTGTTTTACAATTTTGTGGCAGTGCAATCTTGTAATTGTTTTTTGAATCGTCCTTTCAATTCAAGGGATGCTTTCGTAAAACTGTGCTTGGAGTATTTCTTTAAGAGCTCAAATGAAAATTTTTAAAATGAAATTTCGCCTAGTGTGGAAGCCCGACTTAATGATTATTCATCTATAATTCTATGCAGTTTCATGATCTATTTATTGTAGATTAATTTTCCACTACGAAAATTTTAAATAGTATAAATGACGGTGTGATTTTATTTTGGTTATTAAGATGCTACTGAATTTTTGCTGTTATAATGATCTTGAATGTGAATGTGATAATTATTATTGCTTACCAGATCTTCCATTTTCTTTGCCTTGACAGAAACTGGATTTTAAGTTTCCATTATCAGTGTCATGTATTCACTTTATATCTTCGGCAATAGGTGCATACCTGGTAATTAAAGTGCTAAAACTGAAGCCACTCATTCTGGTTGACCCCGAAGATCGCTGGAGGAGGATATTTCCCATGTCATTTATATTCTGTATCAACATAGTTCTGGGAAATGTTAGCCTGCGTTATATTCCGGTTTCTTTCATGCAAACCATCAAGTCTTTCACCCCTGCAACAACTGGTGAGTTTTTATTCCTGCCAATTTTAGGCAATATGTAATAATGATGATTTGATGCATAGTAACCTCTAAATTTATCGCTGTATTTAATCATTTTGATATCGCTTGCCTCTGTTTTGGAAATTATGTCAGCTTTCTCTTTGTTATGTCAATAAAGACTTGTACTCATAATGCCTTTAAAACAGTTATCTTGCAGTGGCTTTTCTGGAAAAAATATTTTGACTGGAGAATTTGGGCTTCTTTGATTCCAATTGTTGGAGGTATTTTAGTCACTTCTATGACCGAGCTGAGTTTCAATATGTTGGGATTTTTTGCTGCTTTATTTGGCTGTCTTGCTACCTCTACAAAAACGATTCTTGCAGAGTCTTTGTTGCATGGATACAAATTTGATAGGTATTTACTTTTTCGTAATCTTGTTCTTCCTCTTCCAGATTGCTTTCTTATATACCTAACATCGTTCTTTTACACGTATCTCCTTCCTAGCTTAAAGTAGCTGAGAAACTATTTGTTATATACCAACCTACCTAAAACTAGTAGCAGTACAAGAAGATAACTTCAACGACACGTACAGTGAGAGTAGAAAGAAATCGTTTTTAAAGTGTTTTCTACTTTACATGGTGCTGAACTGAGTCGAAGTTATCTGTTTTGATTTACTTTATCGTGTCAAAATATGAAAACCAACAAATATATTTGGTTTTACCAAAACAATTGAAATCACGTGTGCTGTAAATTTCCAATCAACACTCATGCACCTCAATTCATATAAGTGATTCATTTGGTTGCATTCAGTTCCACTTTTGTATGATTATTCAAAATTTTCAGAGATTTTGCACGCCCTTTTTTGTTAATTACTTGGAAATCGAACTTACTAGTTAATGCTGTAGTAGGCTACCATTTTCATCTGTGGATTTTTAATTAACCCAACGCATTCATTCACCTATTGTGATCTAATATCTCCTTTTTCTCCATGAAACAGTTGGTGTTCTTACACATCTTCGTGGTTACCTTGTAGAAGAAATCAATATTTCGTGATCACTCTTGTTTTGATATCATTCTGTTACTCGTGCCAATTTGAAATTTGAACCACATATGACATATCCATCTGTTCCCCGGTTTTAGCCGAGGACTTTTATTCAGTGTTGTTATAATCTAAAGTTTGATATATTCGGGTTCATGTTGGACTGCTGTTATTTCTGGACGTTTCTTAGAGAGAATTCTTGAGGATCAATTGTCTGGCTCCTATGTTCATGTTTTGATCAATTTTTTTATGCTTTCAGCTTGTTATTCAAGAATAAAATGAAGCAAGAATATTGCTTATAGCAAAATTGCAAATTCCTGATAAATTTATGCATTTCGCTGGAAACCAATGTGTTTGGTGTAAAAGTAATTTTACTTCGATTCATCTCAGAAATTGTGTTTATAGTTGTATAGCCAAGTAACTGTGGAAGATTATAGTCTTGATCGAGAGGCCAGTTAGCCTGCTTGCTGCCTCTTAATCAGCCTAGCTGTTCAGGGCTTAGCCATGGGCAGATCCAAGAATTCTGTGGAGAAGCGGTGAAATAGGATCAGGGTCAACTCAATCTAATTGGGAGCCGAAATTTGAATATTTAGAAAATTTATACACAAAAATTCAAAAAATGATTCATTTGAGGTTGTTGAGCAACCATTATATTCCCCTTGCCTTCCCGTTGCATCCGTCCTTAGTGTTCACAGAATCACGTTAATTTTCTTTCCATTATAGTAGCTTGTGTTTTGAGAAAGTTTTTGGCTGGCTTCAGCATAAACACAGTATACTACATGGCACCTTTTGCAACCATGATCTTGGGCATACCAGCTATGCTTCTCGAAGGATCGGGAGTTGTGGAGTGGATTCGTACATGTCCCTCGCTTTTCTCATCCCTCGTCATCATTTTGGGGTCTGGAGTGTTAGCTTTTTGCCTTAACTTCTCGATTTTTTATGTAATACACTCCACAACCGCTGTGACCTTCAATGTTGCCGGAAATCTCAAGGTACGAGCCTTTCATTCTTGAGATTTACTGGATATATATTTTTGTACGTTTATTTCCCGTGTTTTTCTAGTGCTGACAAGTTTAAATTCTTCGAAGTATGACAAGCTGGACTACAAATTTCTATCTAATACCTTCCAAGTTTTCCATAGCCACCAATGTGTAATGCTATCATCCTATATTGGTATTTGAATTGAAATCTTGTTTCTTTGTTTCATCTGAAGGTGGCGGTGGCCGTTACGTGTTCATGGCTGATCTTCCGAAACCCAATTTCGGCAATGAATGCAGTTGGATGTGCTGTAACACTCATTGGATGTACCTTCTACGGGTACATTAGGCACATACTTTCGCAAACACCCGGAACCCCTGGTACACCTAGGACGCCTCGGACTCCAAGAGGTATAACAGAGTTGATTCCATTAGTTAATGAGGAGTTAGATGATAAAGTTTGAGTCGAGCTTCTTGATT
Source organism: Primulina tabacum (assembly GCF_025594145.1). NCBI lineage: Eukaryota > Viridiplantae > Streptophyta > Magnoliopsida > Lamiales > Gesneriaceae > Primulina > Primulina tabacum. Next base: position 262,442 of record NW_027459727.1, on the reverse strand, counting down.
TATGCTGGACAGGAAGTGGAGGGTATAATTTGTGTAGAAAGAAAAAGGAAAAAAAATCAATACAGTTGAATCGAATCTGGCTAGATTCACCTTTTTATCAGCTTAATCTTCTTATAACCTCTTTCTATTCTCGTATCATTAGATTAATGCGAGATTTCGGTATATCTAATAAAACTATCAATAGTCCAGTTACTCTCACATGTTCCACCATAAACCACACAACTTCTTAGTCACATTAGTCAAATCTTTGCACTATTTAACATTTTATTTCGATAGCATCAACAGGGCATTTATTTAAATACAAGTAGCAAATATCTCTCGTAATTTTAATTAATTTATTTCTTTTTTAAAACACGTGTAGACAAACAAGGTGCCGTATATCGCCTATAGAAATCAATACTTGATGATCCGGTGCTTTTCAATATATAACTGGTTGGTAGTATATATATTGCATAACAAGTTACAGATTAATGTTACGCCGAGTCTTAATACATACCAATGCAAATTTTGTACAGAATTATCTCAACGTTACAAAGATCTTATTTTCCATAATATTTTTAATCCAATATTAAATCTAAGCCAAAAGCCAGAAATTTTTGTGCCATCTGGTGCTGATAAGGTACCCGCCGACTCCTCCGCTTTGCTTCCTCACTCCAATGGTCAAGCATTCCAAAGTATTGATGCATTGTTCCACAAATTCCTCCGTACTGCTTTTCAAACACAGGCTGTCCAATTTCAAAGCACACAAAAGTAACAAGTGAGCGGAGGGAGGTTGTAAGATTAACGAAGAACTACTTTTGCGAAATGGGCTTGCAAAATATTTCATTAACACATTCAAAAGTTTTAGTCACGATGAACCATTACATTTTGAGCTTGGCTCACCATGGAACCTCAAATACTAAAGTTATGTCGGCATATCTCATTTTAAAGAACTGACAAATGCGAAGTAATATACTGACCAACAGAGCAAGGATGAAGGCCTCTTTTGACCTAAAATAAGAACAGACACCTCAAGTTTCTTGACTTGGCTCATCACTGTGCCTAGCTTTGGTCCTTGGATCACCAGTGCTTCTACTTCAACCTGAAACCCTTCCGAAAATATTAGAAAATGTAATGAACTTTGCTTTTCATGCGTGCAGCACTTCTTAGTTATTATTCAAGTCTCAATCGGGAAAAAGTTGCACAGACAAAAAAATCCGAACTTTGTTCTATTTTTTTTTACTGGAAAGACGTATTTTAGAAAATGTACATGTAGACACTCATTGATTAAAGCAAAAAGAAAAATCAGAAATAGAAGAATGCAGCACATTCCCAAAAGAAATTTATTAAAATTTTGAAGTAATATTTTTAACTTGACTTCTGTAGCAGAAATAAAAGTCGAACGGAATTTGAGAATAAAAATCTGTACTTGGGGGTCCATAAACAAGGTTTTACTGTATGTATTTGAAGGCTAAAATCAAATCTGAAGATGTGGGCAGAGAAAAATCAGACTCCTCAAGCTAACCTACTGAAGTGAGCATCTATTTTGCCACGGAAACAAAGAAGCAAGAAATTTTCAGGGCATAGCATCAAACAGTGGCAAATGCAGGATAAGCACAACATTCAAAAATCACAGTACTCAAATCTTTAGTTTTTTTTCCATTAAAAGTCTTGAATAACCACGAAGAAACATAAACTCTCACCTCAGGCTTACACGCCTTACAGAGTGATCCCAGCGTGCTAACAAGCAAATGAGACGAAGATTTGTCGGAGTCGGAAGAAGGCACAATATGAAGAAGAGTGAGTATATCACCCTTGTTAGCAACATGAGTCAGAGCCCACATCATTGCATGCTTAGAATACGAAGACTGATCCACCAAAAGCATTACTCTTTTCTTCATCACAAAGAACCCCTTTTCACCCCCATAACACACGTCATTCATCCCTTCCATTTGCTTCAAGCTAGATCCCCATCCTCCACCGCCAACCCATCTTCTGGAAGTTGATTTCCATCCTTCTTTGCTGCTTAGAAACGAATCTGAACTTGGCATTTTCCGTAGAGTTCTTGGTTTCTCTCTTACCTGTATTAAAACTAGCTAGCTAACACCCTCACTCTAACAAATGCATCTTTTGGTTTATAATCAAGAGAGATAGATTGTCACAGTATGCGTGTGTGTGTTTTGGGAGAAAGGACAAAAGTGAGTGGCCAATTATAGCTCCCCCCGGAGAGTTTGGTGATGATGATGATGCAGTTGGTCAAATATGATTTATCTCACACAAACTTATTATTTGTATCAGCAAAATAACTCAATTTGTTGATGTAATTCATCTTGATATAAATAAATGTCTCATATACATGGAGATTAGTGAAAACCATGAATAATGTGTCATCATATATAACGTAGGCAGGCCAGCATCTGGTTTCCCATATTCATACATCAGTCATTGTAGGGGAACGCATATCAATATATAAAAAGATTTCTCAACCATACAGACATCAATTTTGCAGTGTATTGAGTGTTCCATTACAACTTTTGACTAACAAATTAATATCACGACAACAGCCAAGAAAACAAAATCAAACAGTAACCATCACAAATCTTTTCTTCACTCTGCTGCTTCTTGTGTCACAATAACCATCCATCATAATATGGAAGTCAATACAAAATAGCATCCTAAACTCTAAACGGTTTCCTTTTCTTGGACTAGTCATGAGGATTATGTTCAAATAACGAATTAGAAGTGAATTATTTTATAAATTTAAAGAAATAATAATTTTTCCACTGCCTCGATTTCTTTTAGGAAAATAAGACATAATCATTTGTGGTTCAATGACATAAACATCCGAGAAGAATTCTGAGTTCGATGATTTCGAAAAAACTCAATGGTTTTTAATAAATAAATAATGGACAACAAGAATTATTGGGAGGGGTGGAAATGTAAATTTATATCGGTGAAAGTGTATAAAAAACAGAAAATGAAGGGATGAAATGCATCGACTAAAGAAAGAAACAATTTATTATTATAAATATAAATAAGAGAATGGTCCCTCGTGAATTGAGCTTTTAATTTTTTCCCCAGTCTGAAATATTTCGTACGCCCAAATTATTGCTCCCCTTTAATACGTTTAGATTCCTCCACATATTTACGTTGTTGCCCTCTCTTCAATTATACAGATCACGACTCCAAAAATTATTTATATTATAATATATATCAAATTTATTAGTAAATAGAGTACAAATAATAATAAAAAAATAGAATATAAAAAATAGAATATAAATATATTACAAAAATATTGATGAGATGATCTCACAAGTCAATTTTATGATACGAGTCAACATTCACTTCGTGTCATATGATGTATTTTTTTTTTTACAAAAATATAACTTGTCTTTGTAAAATAATGAAATTGATGTATCTATTGTATTTCGATTACTATTTGTTCACGAAAACACTACTTTTATTTATTTTACCATTTTTATTTCGTTAAAAAAATAAATATACAAAATGTGTGTGTCAAAATTATACAAATATGCAACAATTGCATTGATATAAATTACATTTCCTGAGTAATAATAATAATAAATAAATAAATCACATGGTGACAAGACTAATTATGTCCTATTTTGTTGCTCATTTAAATTTAAATTCATTATACTGAATATTCACTTAAAATATACTTTTATTTTGTGAAGATATTTTTTTATTATAAATACTGTGAAAAAATCTCAAATATTCATGCGTACTATGGTCATATTTTGTCGCGTCTATAATCAACCTTTCCCACATAAATAATAATAATTATTATATTCATAGCCATTATAACTAAATAAATCAGATTCGCAATAATTCGAGATTTTATTTCGATTATGTTTCCACATAATTTTAATTATTTATTATTTCGATTTTTACATATATTTTTTAATATTTTTATATAAAATTATATATGCAGTATAGTTAAATACCATCAAATTCAGTTGGTTTTGAAAAGTCCATATCGGGTTTTCGGCCCAATAATCATTAAACTGGGTTATCCTCGACAAAGTTCTAGATTGAGTTCGGTCAACTTGACCCATCAAGATGACAAATCAATTTGGGTTATGGGCTCGAGGAATAATTGGCCCTAGTGCGCTCAGGCCCAAAAAAATTCTTCTTACATCTGTCTCGGGTACGGATCTGAAGAAGGTAGGTCCACTTGATTTTTAAATTCGTTCAACGGTCCACAAAAACTTATTTAATGACCATATCGCCCCTGCCATTACCGGTGGACTCATTTTTATTTGGGAAATGATTTATCATTTGAGGTACTTGTGAAGTTTTTTATTTATTTCGAAATTAGTAATAAAACGAATTCCATTAACATGAATGCAAGTTAAAATGTGCATCTTTTTAAAAAAATAAAGGAATCACACTCTCAAATTCTACGTGACTTATAATCTACAGTCATTTACGAATTAATCAATGCACATATTGAAATACTTAATGTTGATCAAATTTTCCTAATATCATTTGCAATTGGTCAGGGCCGGAACTTTTATGAGGCCAAGGAGGCCAGAACCTTAGGATCCGGTCCTTGAGGGGGCCCAACATATATATTTTGAGTTGGTGACCTACTGAAATAAATTTTTTTGCCCAATATTATATAAAAAGAAGAGTAATTTGAATATTTTTTGTTTATAGTTAATCAAATTCGATATTTTCTTCAAGTTCGGTTTGAACAATTTAAATAATATCAAGAAACTTTGAGGCATTTGTTGAGTTTGGAGAAGTTAAGAGTTATTTTTTAACTAGCTTGATGAAGTATTCTATATAACTTCAACAATTTTTTAAGATGCTACAATGTTTGTCAAAACTGAACTTCAAGTACAGTTCTGCAATTGGTCCATCGATGGAGAAAGAAGGTTGTAGAATGGCTTATATTACTATGGTCGCATCTATTATGACGATCTGATTTGTCAATTGAAGCTGATTAATAATGTAAATATCTTTTTATATCGTATATAATTTAACAAAAATAATTTTAAATTATTAGATAAGTAAAAAGTACTACTACATCTATATCATTTATTAAATTAAAATGATGTAAATTATGAACTTATTTTTATGAATAGTAGATATGCATGGAAAAAGATATTTATTTTTTCGGGGATTTTTTTTACTAAGAGTGAAGAAAAAAATTGTTATCTGGAGGGCAAATTAGTAAAATTGTATAACGCTTCAGTTTCATGCTTGACCCCCGCCATCGAGAAAGGCTGATCTGACCGATGTCTGAAATGTATCGAAGCATTAGAGATTCTCTTTTCTCTCTCTAAAACATTTTGCTCTCTCTCTCTCTCACACACAGTGACACACACTTCTGTTCGAAAAAGTTTAGTGCTTTGTCTCGTTTCTGGCTTTTGTTCTGTCTCTGCACTTTCAAAACCACTTTCCCCCTTTCGCTCAACCATTCTTCCGTGTTCCGTCTCTCTCTCACACCCCATAGAACACACATTGTGATCTACGGTGCTACATTTTGAGACTTTAAGCTCAAGCCCTCTGCAACTCACTTACAGAATCCGACCCAAAACAAAAGACCCAGTAAAAAAAATGTCCTTCCGGGACCTCGACACTACGCTTGGAGTCCTCATCTTCCTCGTACTTGTTGGCGCGTTCGTCCCACGCGCCACCACCAAATCCACCATAGAACCGTGCTCGAACTCCGGCACCTGCACCTCACTCGTCGGGTACACTCTCTACACGGACCTCAAAGTGTCCGAAGTGGCATCTCTCTTCGCTGTGGACCCCATCTCCCTCCTACTGGCTAACTCCATCGACATATCATACCCTGATGTCGAAAATCACATTCTGCCCTCCCAGCTCTTCCTCAAAGTACCTATCCCCTGCTCTTGTATCGATGGCATTCGGAAATCCGGGGGGATTTTCTACAAAACGCGTCCTTCCGACACCCTTACCGCCATTTCAGCCGCCGTTTACGGTGGTCTTGTCTCGGCTGACCAGATTAAGGAGGCGAACCCGGACGCTTCGTTGTCTGACCCTTCGGTGATTAGCGTCGGGACGAAGCTTAATATCCCGCTGCCTTGTGCCTGTTTCGATAACAGCGACAACAATTTGCCGGCGATTTACCTGTCTTACGTCGTTAAAGGTGTGGATACTCTGGTGGGGATTGCGGGGAGGTATTCGACAACCGTGAATGATTTGATGAATGTGAATGCTTTGGGGAGTATGGAGATTGTTGAGGGTGACATTCTTGCTATTCCATTATCTGGTACTCATTTTTTTTACACATTTTGATCATATATTAGGTTTGGTTTAATCATGTTTGTGACGCCTGATTTAAGATTCTTGTCCAGAGAGGACTTAAAAAACTGAGAACCCCATTTCGTTAATATTTGTAATTGCCAGTTAATTGCTTCTCTTTATAGAATAATATCTCAAACGTGGAAAATTTCAAGTTTCATATGAATTGTTAGTGGAATTTTTGTTATAGCTTTAGCTACATTCCAATGAACAATGCATGCTGATATTGATGATTATAACACCTGGAATTGAAAGAACTTCACTCCTTTTGGATGTATAGAATGTTTTTGATGTATTCTTTAAATAGTGAAGATTTTGATTCGTCCCACTTCGCCTTTATTGACTCAGCTTATTGGAGAAATCGACATCAATTTTGATTAAAAAATGCCAGAGTATGATATCATTTTCTTCTGTTACATAGTGGCATACTTTGTGCTATAACATAATGAATTTGCAGCCTGTGCGTCTAGTTTCCCAAAGTTCGCATCAGATTATGGCTTAGTTGTTCCAAACGGGACTTATGCCATAACTGCTAGTCATTGTGTGCAGTGCAGTTGTGGACCAGGGAGTCGCAAGTGAGTTCATAAAATTGGTTATGTTTATCTATCTGGTTCTAGGAGGTCGTGTTGAACAATGCCTAATGCCTATCTGGGATTCTTGCAGTTTATATTGCACACCAGCCTCGTTAGCTGTTTCTTGTTCAAGCATGCAATGCAGAAGTAGCAATCTTATGCTGGGAAACGTAACCACACAACAATCTAGTGCTGGATGCAATGTGACTTCTTGCAATTATAGTGGCTATGTTAATGGAAGCATCTCTGCGACGTATGGATTTTTAACTTACTCTTGGTCCCCCCACTGAGGATGGTTTTTAGCTCGCCTTGTGTTTTTGTCATAGCGCATTTGGATGGAGAAATTTTTATAAGAAAAATAATTCTTCAAAAAATTATGTTTAGTTGGGGCTATTACAAGTTTGCGCCTGTAAAAAGTTGAAATCAAGACTTCAAAAAATGTGATTTTTCATGCTTCCACGTTGTCTTTATTTTAAAAATTGGAAAAGAATTAACAAGCATATCCAAACATCGAACTGCATCTACTTTTTGGGGGGAAAAAAGACGCCAAAGAGCACAGCTTAATATTGTAGCATTATTCCCTTTCTCTGCTATGGTACGTGTCATACATTTATTCAGTGCGACCCATGGACTATCAAAATGATGATGCTGACAAAACAAACTTCGTCATGTTGTTGTTTTTCTTTGATATCCAAAGACTCGGACTAATCTTAAGCACGGCACACATTTTGCTGGATGGATAAAAAACTGTATTTCCCAGGAAATGATAGTTGACTCCTAGTTTTTTCTATGTTATATGCAGGTTGTCCACAACTCTACAACCTAGATGCCCAGGTAAAGATGATAAATGAGAAGCAATGCTTCTTTCTTAGAAGATATGGTGTTTTCAATATTTGACTTTACATGGAAACTTTTTGATGATCCACAGTCCACAATTACTATTAACTATTCAATTCCCTTTATTTTTGGCATACATAATTTGCCTTGCAGGGACACAGCAATTTCCTCCACTTATTGCTCCGCCTACAGTCGTCCCAGATTTATCTTTTACTCCAGCACCTTCGCCATCCGAGCCTGGTGGTTTTCCCAGTACGAACCCAAAATCATCTACCGTGCCCGTTCTTGGATTTTCACCTGCAAATGGACCTAGTGGAAGCGTATCTGGTTCTTCTAGTTCTTGCTCGTTAACGAATCGGTTGTCTTGTTTCCCAATCATCCTTATATTGTGTTTTGTCAAGTTTGTACTATCCATCCCGTTGTAGCCTCTACTGTTGCCATGGTGTAACATTTTGGGCTACGTTTTGTTTGTTTTTTTAACTAGGTCCTCCCTGTGTGTTGTATGCTTACAATTTATTGCTGCAGTTTTACAATTTATTGAATTGCAGCGTACCTGTTGTTTTCTTCAAAAAGTGCTCGTGCTACTGAATTGGCGTTATCTTCTGGTATTTCAGTTTGTTTGCTTTTATCGCCCCTGTTTACCATCGATAAAATGCACGAGTTTCCCTGACAGGCTATCATCTGCACAACTATTTCTTCACTGATAACACACTACTCGTTTGTTTTTAGGAGTGGGAGCCTTAAATTACCTCATTCAGGTTTCCTCGGGTTTTTTGAGTAGATTTCTCTAAAGTTTGAACCAAAGCTAATAAAGTTGGATGTTCGAGCCTTTCGAAATTAATTTCATATCTATTTTGTTTGACCAATGTAGAATTCCGATTATATTCTTCTCTCTCATTTTTAACAATTAATTCCAAAAATATCTACTTGGTATTTTAATCATTTCATAGCTTTGCGAAATATCGAGCTTTAGCTTAGCTACTCCCGAGCCTGCAAGTCAGATTGGAATGTGTCTTCGTATCTACTTTTTTTAATTTTAGTTGTTACAGATTGTGACTTGAACTTAATTCATCTTCAAATGCTAATTCTAAGAATTAACAACCTATTGACACAAGTGAAAAAAAAATTAGATACAATCAAATATCTTATTAATCTTTCCTCCTTTTTTTTCTCTTTCAATTTTGAGAGGGAAGCATTTATCGAGTTCAACTCCCGATCGTGCGAGGATCCTTGTAACTATCGCTTTCAAAGGTGGACTGCCCATGCAAAAGCGATTGAAACAGCATAAAAAACTGAGGCACTTGGGATATTTTTTGCCACATTTACCGATTTCTCAAAAAGGCAAATTTGAAAACTATCCCACAATAGTTAATTATATACATCTCATCCGTAACATAATCCATATTCCCTGTGGGTATGATTCCCCTGTCCAAGATCATGTTAATTTGAAGACAAGCTTCAGCCGAGAGATGGGAAAAACCCAGCTACTTCAAAAGGACAACCGACTCTTCAAGATTTCATGAGCCCGTTTTCAATGTTCCATATTTCCTTCTAGATATTTCAAGGTGGCCGATCACAGGCTTCCAGTTACCAATGGCAATCTAAAACCATCGTCAGATTGCTTTGCCTCAAGCTTACAGTCAGCACTAGCACTGTCTTTTAAGAAAGATTTGCTGCATTTTGATGCATTGAGATCGTTGACACAACTTTCTTGACCAGGCGACTCGTTAACACAAACTCCATTATTTGAATCATTAGTCTCATCGGAGGACCTGACAGGACCAGACTCAACAGCACCAACTCCGTTTTCAGAACCATCAATTTTCGCCGTACAAGTGTCAAGACTTGAAGTTTTCTTATCATTATTTTGCTCCGGTGAGTTTCGATGCAAATCTTCAACGCCAAGGGACCCTGTAACTGCAGCGCTGTCGGGTACTGCAGCAGATACATGGCGATTTAGTGTTTGCCGTCGGAAAATTTAACTCTTGAATTAAACAAATAGAATGAAGCAGAGAATGATGATGGTCAAGTTTATCAGGAAATACCTGCAGAGTTCATTTGTCCTTCATGGAACAGATGCTCGAAAACAGTTTTCTGTAACATGTCTATCCCCGGGAACACCATCAGACTCATATACTTCATTTCTTTTCGTTTAGATTCTTCAAGGGGAACAAACCCAAATTTGTTTGTCCATGTTTCATTTAGTTCAGATATTGCAGGAATCACCAATTTCTCAACACCAAGAGAGTTGAGAAGCTGCGATGAATTTCTCACGTGAAATAAAAAGAAGACAAACTACCACAAGCCACGAAAAATACAATTACCCACAACAGATCGATAAGAACGTCGTCATACAGCACTACCTTAAAAATTAGCACTATATTCTTTCCAGTATTACTAATCAGGACACAAGCTAAGCAATTTAAAAAAATGAAGAAGAAACTTTAAAAAAACTAGAAACTACCTTTTCAATTGCATTTAGAAGCCGCTTGCACATCCCTTGACGACGATACATATATCGAGTTCCAATAAAAGGCATTTCTGCCAACTGACTCCCGTGGATTCTGTTAGTTAGAAAGTTAAAGAAAATCTGTTAGCACCAATTGCTCGAGTAACATAAAACCAGTTAAGGACATAAAAATAGGATCATGTCGCCAAATTGGCCCTATAATGAGACTCAATATGTCAAAAGTAACCCCAAACAAAAAGGACTTCAAACACTATTGAAACAAAGGTTTCTATTTGAATACAGATTCTGATCAACTCATTTTCATAGTGTGTCCAGACTGGACGAAGATTTTCGACAAAATGTTTCAACTCAAAATTGACGAGATACATATGAAACAGAAGAGAGCACAACGAAAAATTGTAGTCGGACAAGTAGATTCTCCCTTTATCGTATCATGATGAATCTTGCAGATAGCATCCGTAGAGAGCTAACTTACTAGAAAAATCTCCAACCTAGTGGTCTTTATTATAAATGTGGAACACATGCAACACGTGTCTAATAAAGATCAATCTGAACAAATCTGTTCTGTCAGGCAAAATAAATACTAAGCCAATGCACCAGTGTACAAGACCCAAAAATAATCAAATATTCAAATGTAAAAAACCTTATAGATGCTGCGGCAACAAATTCATCACCCTTCTCCAGGACAATTGTGTAAAACCCACCAAAGTCCAGCCGTCTAATATTTGACCTAGAAACAGCAACAAGGAAGAAAATTATAAAAGTCCCATTATCTATAGTCCACGACGAAATATAATCGTTAAAGTGCTCGGCTTCCACTGAAAAATATTTATATACACAAGATAAAACAGATCAGAAAAGAAGAAAGCTCTATATAAATTGCTAGAGATCACAAAATAAGCATATTATACTTCATCATGTAGAAGCCGTCATTATGAAATATAGAAAGAAGATAATAAAGTTTCACTTCAATTCTCATTTACATGATAGCACAAGAGCTGTAAATCCTACAATTAGAAATAACCAAAAGCAAACTTGAGAAGATAAAATATCAATTAACCATGACCAGAGCAAAACCCATCATAGAAGCTTCTTAATACCAAAAAATACTGCTCAACGAAGAATTCAATGCAGAGTATTTACCCACAGTTGTAGACAACACTGCGAATCACATTGGTTCCACTTCGCTCGTCAATGATAGGCGCAAAGCACTCATCCATAACGGTAAAAGCAACAGCTAACTTGGAATTGATTTCTTCAACCGTACAGTCTTCGTTTATGCATTCATCACGACACTGAAGAATGGTATACGTAAACCCTTGATCTAGTTCATATCTAGTCCCAATAACCTGTAGGTGCTCAAAAATCTGAGCGCAAAAGACAATACATATCAGTGCAAAATAAAATTAAGGTGACAGAGGAAATATTGCTGGCCATTGAATATCTTGGACTGGTTAAGATTAGTTGAGACCAATAGCACCATAAAAATTATCCAAGCAAAGCAAATTAAAATATCAAAAGTGCGCAATTTTTTATGTATGAAACTCATCAACTCAGACACTACAATCGACAATTACCTTTAGGCATTCCATGCTACAAAAAGATGGATGGTCTCTGTAATCGAAATTTTCAGCAACATTCCCTTGAGTGCAGTGCACATGAACTGCAAAAAAAACAAGATATTGTGTCAATTCTTTGTGATTTATGTAAAATCGGGTTTCAAGTAAGAATACATCTCAAGAATTTTGGAAGGATAAGAAAAGCATACATTTTTCCTCACATAATAGGCAAGTGAACAACTCAGCTACATTAGAATCCTCATTGTCATCAGCCATTGAGTCAGTTTCACCACCTTTACCACAGAATTTGCAGGAACAGTGCATACAGTGCCAATCTCCAGAAGGAACCTTCAGAAAAAAATAATATGGGCATGTCATTAACTAAAATGATAGAGGACCTCAATAATATCTACTCCTGTATTTTAATTAAATCAAAACGCCGATTACGCACTGACATCCTAAAACAGCACGAATGTAAATGCATCTTACGTGCAGATAGCACGTTTAAGGCAAATATAGGCTGTACATTAATTCATGTGCATGCTCAGAGTGACGCAAGTAAAGGGTGTGAAATCAGTTGCTATAGCTATACTCAGATTAATGATGAGAAACACAAGATGGTATGCTGACATGTATTTCTGAGGTGGTTACTATTTTCGCAGTTATACGTCATTCGCATTTGAATACCAAATTAAAGGTAGAATTCTAAAATACTCTGCATTATTTGGCAAAGTACCAATTCACCGAATCCTTTCATAGTGCAGCTATTTCCAACGGTATTAAATATTTAATAATGAACGGAGGACAATACAAACAAAATGCCAGCCATTCTTACTTCAATGCACAAGCAGCCGTGATGGAAAGTTGAAGGACAGCTGTCACAACAGATCAAGTTACCACCATCACCACAAAAGTTGCATGTATCATCATTTGGATCGTCCCCATCCACATCCACGGCAACAAATCCTACATAGTTCGTTTCTAAATGTTTTTTCCAGGAATTTTCGAGGCACTGCAAAAGGGAATTACCGGAATCGATGCATATATGATCAAATGGATTTCCATGTTTTCCTCCAGCATGAGCCTCAAAGTCCCGAATTGTGTGCATGCTACCACAACAATCGCAAGAAAGTCCATCTTTTGTAACCCTCCCCTCAAGCAACCTCTTTCCATGTCTTCGGGATTTATACGCTACCTTCTCACCGAGAGGAATGGTTCCCAAATCAATCATCCATGAAATCAAAGTGCGCTTTCCCTCATACAATTCATAGTCACCATCTGACCCTACTCCAGGCTTACGAGCCAACAAAGTTCGCCCTCTTCCCCGACCAGACCTTGAGATTCCTCCTTCTGATAATTTACTTTTGGATGACACCTTCTCAGCAATTCTATTGATAGTGTTTGCACCACCTTTCTTCTTTTTACTCGCTTTCTTGCCTTTTTCAGTGGCTCTGAACAAAGTGCTGAGCGACTCCTCTGGGATCAGACTGAATGCTGAAACATCTATAGAATCAGCATTACCACTGTCAATCTTCTCCTTGAACTTCCTGTAAGCCAATGTCACTGACCAATGAGTTCTTCCTTCTCGGTCTATATAAACAGCATCCATATACTCCCTCTGTTGTCTCTGCCTGAGGTCAATAGTCCATCCAGCTTTCTTAAGCATGGCAACAATTTGATCCCTCACCAACTGTTGCTGTTCCCTACGACCCATATCCTTCTCTTTAGCACACTCCCCCTTTCCTTTTGCTGGCCATACAATTTCATTTCCTAACTCATTAGGATCAGCCTTCATCCGCTTCATCCCACTCCCACGTCCAGCTTTCTTATGATGATCATTGTTTTGCTCACGCCTATTAAAGAAAGAGCCTTTATCATTCTCACACTCGACCTTTTCTTTCTTAGTTGCAGTAGCTGCAGCCCCTGTGTCCACCATGGGTGGCCTTCCACGTCCACGCTTCATTTTCTTCCACCTTCGGTTTGTCCCTTTACTGCTCTCATCTGTTTTCTCCTGTTTTGCAGACACACCACTCTTCTCTTTCAATTTCAATGAGGAAACCCCATCTTTACCTTGAATCTTTCGAGGCCTCCCACGCCTATCCTTCTTTTTTTCCCTTTCCGGCAACATAAAAACCTCACTTTCATTTTCAACTTCTATCTTTACTACTTTTAAATCAATGGTTTGTCTTCCACATTCAGCCTCAGCCATTGTCTTAGACCTCAAAACCCTCCCGACGACATGAGGTAAAACATCAAACCCTTGTTGCCCACTATCAATTGAATCAGTTTCAACCCTCTTCCTTTTTCTCTCGACGGGTTCTTTGTTCAGATCAAACAACTCATCTTCCACATCCCCTCCCCCCTCTTCCATTCTTGCTAACATGGAAAATATATCAAATCCTGCCACACCAAAAATAAAATAAAACCCAGTCTAGAAAAACTGAGAAAAAAAAAAAAAAAACTTCAGACACATCCACGATTTATACACATCAAAATCAACAAAAACATACCAATGAAAAGAAAAGCGCAACTCTGTTGACAAGCACGGTTGACCCGTATGTACAGCTTCTACGTACTTGCTAAATAGAAACGAAGAGGAAGGGTTTAACTTGGGAAGATTGAGAAGAGGGGGGCTTAAAGATTTGTTGGGTGACATTCATAATTTGTTTGTTTTTGTGGGTATTTAAAGGCAGATAGTATGCGAAAATTGTTTGTTTTATTTTGGGTTTGGAATTAGAATTGGAATGGAAGGGGACCATCTTGCCTAAATTTCCCTCCATTATTTATAGTTCTTAGTTAAAAATAAATTTTGAATCGTACGTACGTACATATATACATGTAGACTTCGCAGACAATGTATTATTATTATTATTATTATTATTTTCTTGTATTATTGATGGATATTCAATACTTAGGTTTGGTCTATGGGGATGTGATTTCATACGAATTTTAAAATAAAATAATGCATATTTTGTTGCGATTTAAATATAAATCACAAAAACATCTATGAGATCATCTCACGGTTCAATTTCATGAAACGAATTTTTTATTCAACTCAACTAATAATTTTTTTTTTTTACTTTCCAGTTATGAACTGAATCGACTTACCCAATATAAATATCCATTTTCTTGGTGAGTAAAACTTTTTTAAAAAAGAAAAGTACATGTAATTTTGGCGCAACGTTTAAAATTCAAGTGGGTATATGCTTCTTTGGTTGTTCCGTTTATACGCCAATGAAGTAACTTCAAGTCAAAACAAAATGTTATTTATTAGAAAGGTGAAAAATAAATTTATCCAAAGTTATAAATTTTTTTTATGGATTTTCATGTAATTTTCCATAAAAATGTTAAAATTTTTAAATATATGAATATGCTGAAATATTTCTGTTGTGGAACCATAACAATTATTTATTGGAAGTGTTATAACCATATTGTATATAGATCGGTTGAATGATTTAAAATATTTAAATCTTATCTATTTTGTTAAAAATTAAATCATAGTTAAATATATGTTCAGTTTTTATCACGGAAATGTTCATACAAAAATTGTGATTATACTATATGGGCCAACAACTATTTTTTCAGAAAAAATTTGATAAAATATATTGAAAATCTGGAATATATATAGTGTTGCAGACAAAATTGTTTTAAATATAATACAAAGATAAAAAATTTGATTATAACATTGAAAACTATATTAATATCAGTATTTATAACATTTGTTTATGTAATCAAATATCATATTTAATACCCGATCTGAAAGAGTTTACACAGAAATATCATATATTAATACCATATATTTATTGTTTTGTTCTAGTTTTCATATGGAAAAAACATGTATATTCATAAAAAAAATATTATACGTGTTTATGTACTCAAAAATCATATATTAATGTAATATCTGACTCATTTAGTACTTAGGCAAAAACTTGTGTAAGACGGTCTCACGGGTCATATTTTGTGAGACGGATCTCTTATTTGGGTCATTCATGAAAAAGTATTACTTTTTATGCTAAGAGTATTACTTTTTATTGTGAATATCGAGAATATTGATAGGGTTGACCCGTCTCATAGATAAAGATTCGTGAGACCGTCTCACAAGAGACCTATTCTAGTATTTAAATATCATATATTAATATCAAATTTTCAAAATTTTATATCAAATTTACATTCGAAAAAATGTGGAATTACTATCAAATTTTGTTATTTTTTTGATATAAAAAATTCATATACTAATGACATATCTATAACATTTAATTATGAAATCGCATTAAAGAGGATTGTGTGGCACAAAGCAAACACGAAATTTAGAGTTTTCTTGATGACACAAACGCACGTGTCGGGGTAGGCAAAGACCGTGTTGGAGGTGGCAGACGTGGCGTGGACCGCTGCCAGAACCATCGCCACCACCACGTAACGGAGCCGCTGTACCCCGGAAGGGAAGGGAAAGGATATTCTTATGTGGAATACTTGCGCTCTGAAAATCAGCGCCTCCGCCTACTGCTTGAGACAAATCTCACGTACTCCAGCAGATGTCTGCTTCCCCTACCTTGTTACAGGAATGCCCGTCCGATGTATGTATTTCATTGATTAAAATTGTTTTTTTTTAAAAAAAAAATTAGTTTGAGCAAGATTCGAGGTACTGCTTCGGTTCAGTAATTTAATTTTAGATTGTATGTTTGTATATTGATCATGATTCATTTTTTTCTTGAATTTAATTTTTTGGAAGATTTGAGGCCATCATGTTTTCATTTACATAATTCAGCTTCACAGGCGGCTTTTAGCTGCTGTAAATTCTGAGAGTTTCCTGAATGAACTCGAGAACCTCCTTGAAAAATCCAAGGATGTCGCCTCTTGCAAATTCCCTTCGAAGCCCCGTCAGGTTTATATATATATATATATATATATATATATATATATAGATATAGCATCATTGAACAGGGTAAGATCTTCGGATCATTGTGGATAACTTTAAATATGCCTTTCTTTTCTTATTCATTTTGTATTGTATTTGGCTGTTTAAGCTGTCTTGACTGTGCTGTAAGCGTACAAAGTTTTTTCATTTAAAAAAATAACATCTATTCTTGTCATTTTTCTTGACCTTCAAGATTATCAACAAGTCAGAATTTTGAAATTTTATATTTCGATTTTGCTATGGATCTGTGGTAAAAACCGGGTTTTCTCCATTTCTTGTGTGCCTTGAATAAGCCACTTCCAGCGTTATCATAGAAATTTGTTCATTAAATCAAGGTGTAGAATCTCTCAGATAAAACAATGTAGACCAACCAAGCATTTATATTGATAACTTAATTTCTGTTTTTGATACACGAATCACGATCATGTGGAGACATGGATAAGGATGGTATATCGATGGTCTATCTTTTCCTTCATGAAACACGATCAGATTCAGATTCGGAGAAGGTCGAAGTTTTGATCACTGACTGATCAAGAAAAGCCTAGTTGGTGGGTGTGGGTTTCTGAGGGCATGGTATCAACCAATGCCGAGTATAAGAGTGGGATTGACAATGAAAATTATATAGTTGTTGGCGAGGAGCATGTTGTTGATGGGGTGGCAAATTTTATGGCTAGATGCATTGTGGCCAACCCAAAGGCTCTGGTATATGAGCTGATAGAAAGTTTAAATCGGTAGCCGTCCATCTCTCTAGTGTAAACTCACAATTTTACTTTTTCTTGATGCAGAACCTGACCCCTCAGGAACTACTGAAAGGTATAGTTTTTACTTTATTCTCCTACCCTTCTTCTGGGCACTTGGTTCTCTATTGTAGAAAATATTGCCATGTGAAAAGTTATGCAAGTGTAATGACATATATTCTTAGGAAAAGCACAAGCTAGGCCAAAAAAAGTACATGAATACCATGCAACTAGTTGTTAATGTGCAATCTCTTTTCATGCTCATTTCTGGTATGTAATCTTCTCCTTTAGTAATCTGAACAATTGTTGTGGCAATTGTCAAGAATATTTTCATTTGCAGCCTTGACAAAAGCATTGGGAGGTTATAAATAAAGTGGAGAAGATGCGGAACATATGGCATACTGGCGAGATGTTTTATACCATGGCTACCTGGGGACTAACTCTGGCGAGGTATATTCTGAATAGATTAGCACAAATACTCACTGGTTCTTCCTTCTTGCAGCTTGTAACAAGGCCGGGCAATCTTGAGACTTGCTGCAGTTGGGGTTCGTCATTCGAGCAAACTAGCCTTGAAAGCTCTTTAAAAAGAGCCAGGCAATTATCCTCTTTCTTTAAGCAACATATGTAACTGTAGATCGTGCAAATCTTGTACATGATCAACTAAAATTTCTCCACAAACCATCTTCAAATTTCGATGTTTTTACTTGTAAACCGACAGGATGATGAATTTTTACTTGTCAGGCGTAATGATAAACTTTATGTAATTATTAATATTTTGCAAATACATGTTTTATATATTAAATCATCCCATTTTTTGTCTTATTGTTTGTATATATGATTTGAGTTATAGATATTGAGAGCAATTTTGTACCACATTCCGTTTGATGTAAAAAAAATGCTTGAATATTCAGTAGAATTTTAAGATAAAATTCATCATCAAAACAGTTACAATATATATTGCATTTATACAAAATACTTTCCCACGCTGCATGCAATTGAGACAACTCAGACTGTGCAAGCCTTTTCATGGTGCTCTTGCTGTGAGAAGTTCTTGTCATGAAAATAATTTGGTGTTTTCTTGTGTGCCACAACAGGCAATTCATGGGCTTTTTCATCCTCGCATGCCGATGATTCTTTTGATTCTGATTCTGAATTTTCTTTGCTTTTACCCCAAACCACCGAGTAAAGCCCCACAATTATGATGACGGCACCAATTAAGCTGCAATTTTCAGATGACAGTGGCAGACAAATTTAGGGTCATCGACCTTGTTCGAGTTGGATTTTGGATATACGAAAATATGCAGCAAGAACTATATTTTAACCAATGTTTATATACGTAAAGCTTGTGCATGTGTGTGAATTACTGTTGCACTGATAATATTTGGAATAAATGCTTAGTCTTGTAAAATTATAACATTTTCTTTTATGGGATTTACCTTCCAAGGTGAATTTGCTCAGACAGAACAATGGCTCCCAACACGGCCGTGATGATCATAGTGAGTGGAGAGAAGGCAGTCACGAACACGGGCCCTCGTACCTTGTTCACCACTCCTTGCAGGTAATAGGCGATTCCTGAGCATACGATTCCCTATCATCATGCATGTCGTATCATCGTTAGTTGGCTGCCCTCATTTTAATAAGCAGGGAATCACCTTCTGATGAGAGACTTTTCCAGCATGAAGGTTATTTTTTTAGAATATTGGAAGTTTTTTGAGTTTAATGAAGTGGATTTACCGAATATGCAGCAGCCAGAAGCCGTGAATCAAAACCAACCACCCAAGCTCTCTTCTGGCGTTCCATTATTACAGCCACCACACCACCTTCCAAAGTCCCCATCAAACAAATCAAAGTAGTAAGCGAAAGCCCAGCCGGATAATCCTTCATTGTGTTGTTCTGTTTATTAAACAAAGTAAAATCGAGTGAGAATTATGTAACAGAGTCTATGACATGGACTATGCTTGTGACTTGTGGCCAGAACATCATAAAAAAATCCGGAAAACTTACTTGAAGGATAAAAAAACCCGACCAGCCCACGATGCAAGAAAGTAACATAATTGTTCCAGTGGCCCAGTGCTGGTTCGCGGAAGCAGAGCCGGCTTTGTGGTGGTTGCTGCCGTGAGAGTACCAGAAGATGTCGATAATGGGACCTGTGTAGAGTGTCATCACCATTGCTCCACACACTGTTATTAATGTTCCGATCACTTTTGCTACACTGGGAATCCTTTTTAGATTCACTCTTTCCATCCTGTAAAATCATCCTTGAAGTTATTTTTCACCAAATTTTTATCCTAATTTTACTATTTTTACAGAGATCAAAACGCATTGTGATAATAATTAGTGCATGTATAAACTTACTTGAAAATGACCGCCATTATGAAGGTGACTGCAGGAAGAACATTAGTAGCAGCTGCTGCAAATGTTGCCGATGCATACTGAACTCCAACATAATATAAGTTCTGATCCAGCACCGGCCTGATAGCATTATATATATTCAATATAATCGACATCTTAAATTTTTTTAATCACTACAAATCCATTACACATCCTTAGAACTTATACATGTTGGAATCAATTTCTCATGATCAGTAGTGACTTTATTATTAGTAGTGTTGCAAGCGAGTCGAACTGTTTCTAACCCACTCGAGAACAACACAAACGCATGAGAGCGAGGTTGGGTACGACGGAGCACGAGCCATGCTTGCGCTTCTCTCGTAGTTACTTAGTATCCATGTATCTTGATAAACTACGCGTCTTTGACAACTATTCTGATGCATACTAATA
Organism: Primulina tabacum; assembly: GCF_025594145.1. Classification (NCBI taxonomy): domain Eukaryota; kingdom Viridiplantae; phylum Streptophyta; class Magnoliopsida; order Lamiales; family Gesneriaceae; genus Primulina; species Primulina tabacum. Next base: position 242,295 of record NW_027459727.1, on the reverse strand, counting down.
AAAAAAATGCGAGCAATATGCAAGTCTGATTCAAAGTAACTAGGAAAATGGTAAACATATAAACCAGGAGCTAGTTGCGAGCGTTACTCTAAGAAAGCAAGGACCATGATCTTCAAGAAGATTGATTTTGTCATTTTAGGCCTTGTTGTCCTGAAAAGGAAAAAAAAAGTGCAAACTGATCAAGTTGGGGAAGATAACATATGATAGCTAAGAGTTGGAGAAAAAGTTAATATAAAAATTGAAATGTGATCAAGTTTAATGATATAAAAAAGGGGTAAAATTTCATATGATTTTAACTATCTTGTTAAAGAGCCACGCTGATCTTCTACCTGACTATATCATTTTGTTTTTTCACTTGACTCATAATCATTGTAACTTTAACGTATTCTGAACATGTAAAAGAAGAAGATCTATACACATTTACTTGTCAAGAAAATAGGCGAAGGGAGCGAAAACGAGCGTCGCGATTGCATGACGGTAGACGGCCAAAACCCAATGACTAAAACCACGTTTCAAAGAAACTAGTGTGATGATGAACATTCCGGCATAGCCAAACTGAAGAGAGATCATAGCCACATAAGGCTTAATTTTGTTGAAACTCGTACTAATCTTTCCCCACACATTTTGTTTACTCATTTTCTTAGTATCTCTCTATTCTCACTTACTAGTTTGTTATTGCATGGGAGACGTGGGATATGGGATATGGCCTTTTAATTTATACAAAGAGGAGAGGAACTAAAGCATAAAAGGACAAGAAATATAATTGCGCTATATATATATTTCTTTCTGAGAATATATATATAAATTTCGAATACGTGGGAAAAATGTTAAAACAATTTATATATTAAATTTGGGATTTTTTTTTGTTTTGAGTCATTAGAGTCCATATATATATATATATATATATATATATATATATATATATATTTAATTAGTTCAAAATAAAAGGAGGAAGTCTTTGTGAAATGAGCTCCATACTTTACATGTAAATGTAATATTTTTAGCTTAAGAATAATATTTTTGCATGGATCGCGTTAGGTGATCTGTCACACAAAAATGATTAATAAAATGATTTATGAGAGTTTTTTGTGAAATAAAAGGTTAGAGGGGTTTCAATTTGTTTTAAAAGCACTTCAAATAAGAGTTTTTTTTCCCTTTTAGTCATTCGAATGAACTTATGTCGATTACTTTTTATTTTCTTTTACTTTTTATTTTCTTCAAGATTCCTCGTCAATTCAGATAATCCCACCCATTGCCCAAGAAGGATATTTTTTCAAGGACTAGAACTAAATTCCATGTACACTTCCCATTTATATATATGTTAAATTGTTTGAAAGTGGATTTTGCTTTTTTTTTTTTTTTTTTCGGTAGTGTGTTCGAATTTATTAAAGAGCTAGTCGATCGATGTGTATAGTGCTAGGTGATTCCAACATAGAGATGTTTTATCCTCTTTTCCCTTTACTTTTTTTTTTTTATTAGTGTGTGGATGATGAGTGGATACTCAATTTCTTGAATCTTGAACGCAACACTTTAATAATTAGGGGTTTAATTTGTTTTTCGATTACACATACTTGAGAAGACTACGTAGTACTACTTCATGTACGTATACACCCATGGACGAAGTCAGAAAAACAAAGTAGGTTGACAGACAAAAATATATTAAAAATTTAGTGTGGACAAGAACAAATTTTAAATAAGAAAATAAATATAATAATATAATTATTTATAATCCCTTGCCTTTGAAAAAAAAAAGAAAAAAGGCGATTGCACCCAATATCGTTTCCCCACTAGCTTCGTCTATAGCTCAACCTATCTAGAGATTAAGTTTTAATATACATATGCAACACACACACACATATATATAACAAGAACTTTTCCGAAGTGCGTCGAAATAACGTAGCATAAAGAAATGTGTGATTGTGAACTTGTCCGAGCTAGAGCGATGATTAGTGATGAAAATATGTCGTTTAAGTTATTGTGTTTTTTAAAAGATGTATCTGTACTACTATCATAAGTTATAGCTTTCATCAAAAGAGCAGTTTTTGATTCAACAATTAATATTACGTATACAAGATAACATGTTTGTGCCCATAAATTGCACATTTTTACAATTATTATGATTGAGATTATTTCGATAGCATTAGTTTCCTTTTTCGAAAAAACGATGTCCAAATTGATATAAGATCATGCATGCATGAGATATCGACTATATAATTTTTTATACAATTATTGTTTGTTCCATTAATTATACAAAAATCGGAGTTACATATGAACGTTTTTAGTTATTATTATGTTGGGGTCAGGTTAGAGCTTAGAGGATGATTGAATAATTTCTTTTTTATAATTTTTTTTTCTAAACTTTGTCAAATAGTACCACCGATTTTGATGGTTTTAAAGTGATAAGTGCTCGGGAGTTTTTTTAAGAACGCGAGCTTGAATTGTCTATCTAATTAGCTGCATTTTCTATATATATTATTTTATGTATTTTTTCCATTCAAAATTCAACTGTAGTTCATTAAATGAGCATTAATGCAAAGATATTGTTGTCGTCGTCATTTATTGTTTTATCGTAATTTTTATTTAATGAGAAGATAGATATATATACCAAGTGTGATAAACATAAACAAAGTATAATAGAAAATGGCAACTAAACAGGATAAAGAAACTAGGTCTACACATAGACTTTTGTGGAAAACATTCTGATATTCTAACATACTCATTGTTGAGTATCGTCAGTCTACCAACGATTATGACAAAGTAGGTAAGATCCTTATAAGATATATTGACTTGACTTGTAATATACATTAACTTTACTGTTTATAGATCCTTATAAGCTTAATATTGAAAGACCGGTCGAAAGGATTCTACTGAAACAATTGAGTACCTTTAATAAAGATCAAAAAATTACTTAATCTAATACACTAAATTATTATTTATCATTACCAAAACTACCAGATCTAACGTACTATAATATAATTGTGATATGATGCAATTGAGCAGTGTCATTTGGGCTCTAATGTAATCAAATTGATAAAGATGGAGTAGACCTACGAAGGGACTCTTTGTGGACATTTCATAAGGTATATTATACGTGTATCTTTTTTTTTTTTAATTTAAATAAAGAATAATATTTTGATATTATTAATTTTTTTATTTCCTTTACGTAAAAAACTTTTTGTTGCGTGGGGGAAATCATCTTAGCCATACTTTTTTTAAGTCCCTTTTTATTAAAGTGTAGGAAAAGGACTAGTTAACTAATATTCAAGTGAATCATTTCATTGTACATTGTTAGGAATATATTATACTAACAATTAGAATAATTTTATGACTTAATAATTAGAATTTTAAAATCATTATAATTTTTAATGTTACATTAATTTTGTGTGTACCATTTCCTCAAATTCACTAGAAAAGAACCAATAACATCAAATATTTTACGGGCGAAATAAATTTATATTTATATAGAAAACACACCCGATTCCGGGGATCGCCACTTGTCACATAAAAAAAAAATTGTTTACTTTTCGGTCACTTAGTTCTTTATTCTTTTTATTACACAATTATCGTAAATTTATCTGTATACAAATCTTATCCAAATTCAAATGGTTATATCAAATATATATATATATATATATGCATCGTGGGCAATATTATATATATTTACTATATATATAATATTAGTCTTTACTATTTTTTTTCCTCTCTTTATAATTTCAAAACATATGGTGCGCTGGAGCCTATCAAATCGGTCTAAAGCATATAAGGTAAATGGAATCTGATTTGGACAAATTATTCGCATAATATATATCGAGGTTCACGTCATAAAGCACACAATCGATCCACAATAATTTGTGATGCAACATTAATCAATAAGCAGGAACCAAAATAAATAAGTTTTTTTAAAAAATAAGTTTTATGTGAGATTGTGAAATGAGTCGATTTGATTTATATTTAAAGTGAAAAATTGTTGAGTTAAACATTCATGAGTTAGAGTAGCACTAAGATATACGATATTCTGAGCAGTTCTTGTCTGTCAAGTTGTTGACGTTGCGCCGCTTGATCTAATTAGTTAGATGTCGTAAAAAAGTAAAGTCATATCTTAACTGGTAATAATACATCTGCTGGGGTGTATGGCCGGTGGTAGAAAAATGATTAGACTAGTCTATAAGGGATATAAGACATCACTGGCAAATAGACACGCATCTCCCCGTACTTATGAGCCTTAACAGCTCGACTCATTAACACCCAAGTAGGTGCACACTACGCTACTACGAGTATAAAAAATAAAGTTGTGTATTGACTAACAAATATAGTTTTTGAACTAGTGGTTAGTGTTTGATCCTAACAATTGATATAAGAGCAAGGTCATGAGTTCAAATATCACGAGAAGCATATTTCTATACATCTTGGGGGAAAGTTGGCTTAAACATGCACGAGTGAAAATAGTACTCAGATGAGTGACATTCTGGAAATTTCTCGCGTGTCAACCTTATGACATTGCGCCGCTTGATATGTTGGATATGTTGACCACAAAAGAGTTACGTTAGAGCTTAACGAGTAATACTGTCTTTACCAGGGATATGATCGATGTTAGTAAAATGGTAAAACTGATTTATAAGGGATATGAGTTTAATTATGATAAAGAAATATATTTTTAATCCAATAATATATTTATTCAACAAAAAGTATTAAAAAATAGAATCTATATAATATAAAAACAATAAAAATTTAATGTACTAAAATAAAAAATTATAAAATCTAAAAATATCGCTAAGCTCGATAAGCCAATATTAATATTATTTAACACACAATTATTAAAAAATATAATCCATTTAATTCATAATTAACAAAAAATGTTATTAAAAGAAGACAAAAATCTGTGTGAGACGGTCTCACGGGTCGTATTTTGTGAGACATATCTCTTATTTGGGTCATCCATGAAAAAATATTAGTTTTGATGCTAAGAGTATTACTTTTATTGTGAATATCGGTAGGGTTGACCGTCTCACATATAAAGATTCGTGAAATCATCTCACAAGAGACCTACTCGTGAAACAAAACAAAAAAACATAATAATGCAATTCCATTTTAAGTAATAATTATAATATTTTAATACAAAATTATAAACAAACATATTCCATTTAATACACAATTAATTAAAAATATAATTTATCAAAAAAAAAGAAAAAATAAAATAATAATAATATCCTCCCCCTAAGAAACTTGATGCGTGTTTGGGTTTGTTTTCCAAATAAGATCTTTTTTACTTTGCATTTATTCTATGAAAATATATTAAGTTGGCGATGCTGGTAAATATATATTACTTACATATTTACATCTTCATATTTTCCAAGGTTAGGAAAATATTAGCATGTGTAGCTATTTTGTGTGGTTGATACAATGATTACTAATTGTTCTACCCACCTTTAATATGCATACCAAATAATTTATAGTTAGTTAATAATGATATTTATGCTCAATTTTATATTTTCTACATTCTATTTTGTGTGTAAAATATGTGTCAGACTTGTTCATAAATGAAGTGTAAATAACAAGAAATAAAATGTAAATATCAACTCTTTACGTAAATTATCTATTTATATAAAATTTTATTGTTCATATTACACATTCACATCATCCGATTATCCAATATCACGTACCGAAAGAAAACTAAAAAAACTAGTATGATAGTATATCACTTGATATATGATATAATTGTTAAAAATTAAAACAGTGGTTTTAAAAAATTATATATACTTAATACTTTTAGAGTATGTCTCTGGTAAGACGGTCTCACGAATCTTTATATATGAGACGAGTCAATCCTATCGATATTCACAATAAAAAGTAATACTCTTAGCATAAAAAATAATAATTTTTCATGGATGACCCGAATAAAAGATCTGTCTCATAAAATATGACCCGTGAGACCGTCTCACACAAGTTTTTACCATACTTTTATTAAAAGTGTGATTCTATAATTTGTTGGGAAAATGTGAAGTTGGGTGAAAAGTGAAATTGCTGTTAATTTGATGGGTGGTTGGGAAATAATTATAATTTTAGGGGGAAAAGGAATTAACCGATCGCTTGTATATGGAACCTTGTATATCCCACCTATCTCTCTACGCCACGCTTTCGTCTGAAAAGCACTACTGTAACCCAATAGGCAAAGCGCCGCCGCTACAACACACCTGGGTCCTAAAATTATCTACGCATTTGATACATAGAAAATGGGTCACACGAAGGAGCAGCTCCTGTCTCTTTTGCAGGTGGTTTTATTTTATTTTTGAGAATTTATGTATATTTTCTTTTAGGTTCTTATATGAGCACATAATGGACGAGATGAATTGTTTCGCATCTGGGATTTGAGTGATTATGAGTATTAGTGGACCTAAATGGGATAATAGATTGATAGGTTTGAAAAGAATGTTCGTTGTTTGCTGATTTGTGAATGAGTTTTATTGTAATTTGAGGATAACATACCTTTCTTCACTTTGTTCACTTCAAGACTGAGGCTTTCGATGGATAAGTGGGAGGATATGGGGGAAAAGTTTACTTTTTTTTAACCGATGCATAAAGTTTTTGAAAATTCTCTTGTTTGAGGGGTGTTTGGTTTTGCTTATTGCAATTCTTTTGTAGCAGAAAGAAATCCTGGAATGTTTAGAAGGGAGTCATATAATCATGGAATAACGAAGTGAAAATGTAATTATTTGGCCTAAATGCGTCATTTTGATATAATGATTTAAATGTGTCGAACATTTCCTAAACGTGTGGGAATTATGTGTCAAACGTTCGATTTTTAATGGTATTTATCCTGTTTGTTCTGTTTTGCTTTCTAGGGAAGGAAAAGGTTAATTTTTTTGTTCTTGTTCGAGTATTTGGACAATGTGAGACAACTCATAGCTTGTTGGCTGTTTTAGTTTCAAGAACTCGCCATATTTGTCAATCAGGGAGTGGAATATAGAAAGCATTTATGGAACTTGAATCAGTTATTCAAGATATAATTTTAATCACATCTATCTATTGTTAAATTTTATAATAACCTTTGTGTTAATTATTTTCAGGAACATGAAATAGAATTTTCCCAGTATGAGCATCCTGTTGTTTTGACAGTTGAAGCGCAGGTAAATAAATGTGGGAGCTACGTGTGTCTCATATTTCTACCATGGTTAAAGCAACCTTTTTTTTTTGTATCAGGCAAAGTATGTTGTTGGTCACATGAACGGTGCATTGACCAAAAATTTATTCTTGAAGGTAAAGTAATCCATGTTTGTATGAATGCTCATTGCTTCCTCTTGTTTATTTTCCCGGACATATGATGCTTTTTGTTCTGTGACAGGATAAAAAACAAAGATTTTACATTGTTTCAGCTTTGGCAGAGACAAAAGTAGATCTGAAAGGTACGCATCACCTTTCAAAGTTGATGGCATCAATGATCTTATTAATTGGATTTTCTTTTAGGTTTCTGTTCGCTGGCAGTGTCATGTTCATTTCTTACACTTCTGTGAACTCATAATACATGTTTGAACACTAAAAAAATAATGCTCTCTTTCGTTAAACAGTTATGCCTTAGAGGCGTTGAACACTGGTTTTTTTTAGTTATAACCTAAAATTTGTCTTCTGCTATACCTAATTTTGTTTCAACCACTGGAGGTAACAGTTTTGTCTCAGAGGCTTGGTCTTGGGAAAGGAGGTCTAAGAATGGCTCCTGAAGAGTCCCTTACAGAAATAATTCAGGTATGTCCATGTTTGAAGAATAAATTATGTAGTTTACGAGTTTTCATGCTAATTTGTTTTTTGCTTCTTGACACATTTTGCTAATTTATTTTTAAGGTGCCTCTAGGTTGTGTAACTCCATTTTCACTTGTGAATGAATCAGCTAGGTATATCTTTTCTCCTGCCCCCATGCCAATGCAGTGCATTTTTATGCTGTTTTTTGCATACTGTTACGAGGCTATATTTTGCTCTCATTTTATTCTGAATTTTGTGAAGGAATGTTTCGTTGTTATTAGATCAAAGACTGAAAACTCAGGAATACTGTTTCTTTCATCCATTGTCTAATGATATGTCAATCGGTGAGCAACTTAACATTTTTACATAGAATTACAATAAATAGGACCTAACATGATTTTTTTTTGTGTGTGGTTTCACTGCTTCATTATATTTATATGTGAGTTTACTAGCATGGCTTATCGTACTTGTTAGTTGTTAACTTTCATATTCTCTCACTCTACGGATTCTTCTCTTATATTTCTTAAAAACACAAGTGAGAGGTGCTGTTTATAGAAGTCAGGTGAATTAAGTGATAGTTTTAGAGTTTGGTTTATGAAGAAAATAGCCATTCTACACCTAGTATGTGCTTGACAAACAAAGATGTATTTGTTTATGTATAACCAAATGCGGATGATTATTACAATTGGCTTTCAGTAAGGACTCACCATCCTTCTGTCTAAGGTGCACTAAAGAATACCTCGAGATTTTTACATGTGCCTGGACCAGGCTTCACCAAAGGGCTGTCTCTTGGTGTAACCCTAAGAGCCACGAAGGTGTCTCGCTGTTTCTTGAGCATAGGGGCCTTGGATGTTTATGATATCTATTCTGCAGTTTCACTTTTTTTTGTGTTTAATGAAGTTGTGTGCATTGGAGTTCAGAGTTCAAGCTATTTGTTGAATCATCTGTTAGTTAGTGATTGCACGCATTTTCTTCTGATCGTGAGTGATACCTAAATAATTATTGACTTTACTTCCAGAGAGCAAAATGAGACACAGAATATGAAAATGATAAATTGGTTTTCGCCAGCCCATAGCATGTCAATTTAAAGAAACCGTTCAAATTAATTAATCCCACTAATTTTTGGGACCTTAACCTTCAGTTCTATGCCATTGTTTTATCACTGTTTTTTTTATCATGTAACATTTCTGATTCCAGCTCTTAATTCACACGATCTTGACAAGTTTCTGAATTCAATTGGAAAATTACCGGCGTATGTTGACCTGGAGGTAATTAAAAATGCTTCGCGGTGTGCAAATTTTCTTAATAATAATGGCTTTATTTTTAAAATTGCTGTGGTGATTTTGCAGGCCGATCCTACAGTAGGGAAGGATCAACCACCAGATTTAGCTGGTCTTGTTCCGTCGGGTGCAACTGTCTTGCCTGATCCTCCAGAGAACAAAGCATCCTCTCAAGGCCATGAAAAGATCCCCGTCTCTGTGAATAGCAAGCCAACTGTAGTTACAGGTGTGTGAAAATCACAGAGAATAAACAATCAATTTATTTTAAGTTTGTAAGAAGGAAATACGTTTTTTTTTTCTAATTTACTCCATGTGAAAATCATAGTGTTTTATGATGGATTGAACTCCAATTAATGTGCATATCTTTGATCTATACCAAAAGCTGTAAAATCATTTGATGCATCGGAAAAGGAGAAATCACGTGCTGCTGCGAATTCGCCCATAGCTTTTGCGGACCCCGCCAAATTTGTCGAGGAAATCTTGGAGAAGACTGTGTCCACGGCTCTTTCCGGGGTTTGTATCTATTATAAACAATGTGCCTCTTACCTCTTAGACATGGCTTTCAATCTAATTTAATTTTACCCGACAGATTAAACAGCACACAGAGAAGGATCAGGCACAACTTTCTGTTACAATATCAAACCATATGAGAAAACAACTCGGTGCTCAGTTGAAGTTCATTTCTGTAAGTAAAAATTTTTCTAAAATCAAGAATGATATCGTATTTTCTTGCAAGTTCTCCTTTTATGTTCAATCGAAATCCTCGCCGTGACACAAAACATAGCCTCTGAAGTTTCTGTTCTGGTTTTGTTGGCATTTCCACAACCTCAAAATAGACTTCGTTAAAGCTATTAGCTTCATTTTTTCATTATTGCAGACGATATTCAAGAACACAGCATACACGGAAGGCTTTTGTGCTGGTATTCACTATCAACCGAACAAATAGTGAAGTAATCGACATCAATGAAAAAGAATAATGGTAAAAAAAGAAAAAAAAACCCATCGTGGAGAAATTGTTCAGTTGCAATTTTTTATGTTGTTCAGTTCGATAGAAAATTTTCATTCAAATTTATTTATATTTTGCAATGAACCAGTTCTTCAAATTAAAATTTTCAGTTTATATTGGAAAATGCCTTTTAATTTTAGCACCTGTCTCATGGCATTAAACCTTAGAACATAAAACACAATGCCAGAACCTTGTTCGGAAGATTAGATCACGGCTGGGTTCATACTCATGTGGCCATGAGAAGTTTACTAGCTGCTGTGACTGCCTTGTTTGCAGCTGTCACCGCATTGTTCACTTGTTCATCCACACGTGGAAGGTGAATTGCAATTTCTGCGCTTTTTCGAGCAGCCTGCAGAGGTACAAAGATGTGAGACCAAGGGATCGTGCAGGGAAAAAAACCTAAAGGGGTGATGGATAGTCTTATCAGTAAATCCAAAAATATTTTAACACACAAGTTAAAGCATCAAGCTCCAATCGTTGTGCCAAATATAGCCAGCTGCACATGAAATTAGGGACACTGGTTGCTGTCCAAGATCCCGCCTCTAATTATTGCACCAATTTGTTTGATTAAGTTGCAACTCAGATATTTTAAAATACTAGTTCAAATGTCACATTTCAGGTGCGTCTGCCCATAAATGGCATCGCACAATACAACAAAGCCAATTATTGCTCCCAAACATTATGAATTGCGGATCCGTCTCACCTGAACTGCTCGAAGGACTGCATCAGCCGAAGGGGGGAGTGGAGTCTTGATATTGCCACCGCTCCATTCGCCACATTTGGTATCACTGTTTCTGAAACTATAAATGCCATGAACTTGCTTACCACCCTCATGCCACGACCCCTCGTAAAGGTCGTTTGATCCGGAGCATATTCATTATTATTTTTCCCTTTCAAATATTTGGATTTGTGGGATAAAACTTAACGTCAAATGGTGATGATCTAATTAATTAATATTCTCTGCATCCCAATTATTTCTGTTACATTTTCTTTTACGTTTGTTCAAAATATATATGTATGAATTTATATTTAGCGACATTTCTTCTATTTTTTCGCCTAACATAGCTATTTAATTTGAGGTTTTGTAACTAATTAACTAAATATTGAAAAGATAACAAATCATTTGTATAAAGTTAAAAATTGAAAAGTTGTTTGCATAATCAATATTTTCATTGAATTTCAAGTCGGATGTAGTAACAATTTGAAGAATATGCAAAAAATTGTCTCCCAAACTTTTTTAGTGACTTCTTAGTTTATGAAAGCTTGTTATACCAGGAAAATTATTCTACGAAAATATAGACCAAGTCTCCTAGTATATATACGTATACATATATATATATATATATACCAAACAATATCTATGCGTGCGTGTGTGTGTGTGTGTGTTTTGAAATTAAGAATGAAACGTAGTTTTAACGACATGGTAGTTCTAGAGTGATACTGCAGAATATATAAAGACACATGCATGAAACTGGCAAACCAGCTGATCATCAGTTTATTATCTCATTATTTAAAAATAATTCAGCAGTTGATCGATCATACATGCATATACTTAGAGTTTAACAAGTTCCATAACCCATGATCCGTAGGCACGACAAACAACCTTGAACTCGGCAAATCCGGCTTGCGTCGCCATGGCCTCATACTCGCCCTTGGTTCTTTCTTTTCCATTCACTGATAGCATGAAGATGTTCAGCAGAGACACATATTGTGAATTAACATCAGTTTGTGGGATTTGATCAGGAAGAATACTTTCTATGACGATCACCTTTCCTTTCTTTGGCAATGCTTTGTAGCAATTTTTCAGAAGTTTCACACATCGTTCAGCAACCCAATCGTGCAGCACTGACTGCAGCATGCATGCATGCCAAAAATTAAATTATCAAATTATATATATATATATACAATCAACTCATCGATCGCCTATATATACATATGTATATACTTTATTTAAATAACTAGCTAAAGCCAAAGTACGTAAATAATAATTAAATAAATATTACAGTACCTTCAATATAATTGCATCACCCTTTGGCACTTCAACGAACATATCTCCGCCGACGTGTTTCACTCCTGCATTAACATACAATTATACAACTAATGAACATATTCTTGAAATCCCTCTTTTTACATTTTTAATATTTGTACAATAATAATAATATCGATTTCAAATTCCTAAAAACATAGAGTAGTTTGAAATTATTTCCTCGAATTTAATCATTAGATTTTTTCAAACCCTAAAGTCGCTCCGTCACACGAATACTGATGCATGGATATAAGGCATTAATTGAAAACAATCGGAAAAAGAAAAAGGCAGACTAACTGATATTTTTATCAGCTGATAACTAATAAATTTTAACATGAAAAGAAATGATTAATGCTTAGATATATATATACCTTTAGAGTTTGGGGCAGTTCGTACGACCTCTGGAGAATCCAAGTTAATGCCATTAATCGAAGTGTGCTTAGAAATAATCATATCTAGAGTTACACCGTTACCACCACCTACGTCCACTATTGTGTGCAAACCCTCGAAACCATTGTATACTTTAAGAATCTGTTTCATCGTTGGAGTAGACACACATCCCATTGCGTCGTTGAATATCTTGTTGGACTCAGGGTTTGAGGCTAAGAGTTCAAAAAACGTCTGGGCATTTTCCAAAAAAAATCCACCTTGGAGAACCGCGTCTTTTAATCTAATGCTGCAAGAGATTACTAGGCAAGTCAATCATTATGTTCTTGTTTATGACTATTTTGGTTTAATGTTTTAGGGGGAAAAATAGACAAAGCAAAACAAAGAGCCGAAGGAGATTAATTTAATATAGCTTTCAAAACGAGAACATTAAACATCACTTACCACGGATTGCTTGATCCCTGTTGGCTTGCTAGGGCATAAAACTGTGCCAATGAGACCCCTCTCTCATCTGAAACAAAGAACTTTCCTTTTGGCGCAAGACCATAACGTAATTCAGTTGTAGAAGCATGATCAATAGTCGAACAAGTAAGGAAAGATTGAGTGACCAGCACCCGAAGCATGGAGTCGAGCACGCCGGATGCTCCCTCAGCATTGCGCGTTTGAAGCTGAGAAGCGATCTCAAAAGCCGATACGTGAGCCCCATCACCGGACTTTCCGATGATATCGAATAAGTCGAGTTGGATAGAAGCCATCAAAACAGATCGGAGGATTTGGGATCCACATGCAACCAGGCACTCAACAAATGCTTCGTCATCTCCATCGTTTCCATGTTTGTAGTAAATATCACGGACTTGCTTCTCCATACCTTATTCAAATTCAATAATCTAGATTTGTCATGTGTGAGTCGATCAATATATCTTTGGATGATCAAGGACATATACAAGCATCACATGATGTCCTACATTATGGATTTAATTAAGAAAATATTAATATATTTTTTTTATATTTTTGATAGCTAGTTGTTTGGTTTGTAGGTAATTGAAGTACTTAAAAATACTAATTTAATGTTACTAACGAGACATTGTCTGCATGATAACAATAACTAATAGGTAAGCTCAGGCCACCAACCGCAGGCCCTTGTTTTATTTTTTTTGCGCCTGAATATTGAATAATATATATTTATATTGGGAAAATAATACATTATATTTGTATTAAATAATTTTTAGAATTTATTTGAAAAATATGTGGCAATAAAATTAAATTTACTAATAAATATATTGATTATATCAAAATTTGCACAGCAAATATAAATGTTAAAGTTAATTCTTTACTTCCAACAAGTTTTTATATCATATTAAAAAATCATTAAATAAGTGTAAAATGATAATATTCTTAATTTGTATAAAATCACAAAAAAGCCAAAATATTTGGGATGGATGAAGTTATATCAATAGCTATTTAATAGAAATTATCCCTAACCCTAATTTATGAAGCTATCCAAACAGCGTGTGTGTGTGTATAATATTATAGTGACTATAATGTAGAACGATTCAAATAACACTTTAGTCCTTCGATAATTGTAACATTTCATTTTAATCCATAGATAATTATAAAAAACTGTACACACGAATACAACGTTATAAGCTCAGAGAACTGGGCTAAAGTGAAATTTGACAAATTATCGAGGGACTAAAGTGCTATTTGAATGGTTGTAATTTAAAAAAAAAAACAAAAATATTTTTTGAAATTAAAAAAATAAAAACAAAAATATAATTTTGATATGAAAAGATGGTAAAACGGAAATAAAAAAACAGACCAATTTTTTGTCGCTGTTAGGTAGATTCTCAATAGATAGTAATAGATTATCCCTAACCCTAATTTATGAAGCTATCCAACCATCGTGTGTGTGTGTGTATATATGTATATTAGGTAGGTCGGCTCACGTGGGCGCATGTGTGTGTATATATATAATAGGTCGGCTCACGTGGGCGATTGTGTGTGTGTGTGTGTGTGTATATATATATATATTATTGGTAGGTCGGCTCACGTGGGCACATATTTATTACTTGATAAAATCTTCCTTATATATAAATTTTCTTATATTTTAAAATATTTCACCTATAAATAAAATATAAAATAACAAAATAAATATTAATTTAATCTTAAAATTTCATATAATTCATAATTTATCATGCTTTAGTACCAGGGATGTATAAGATATTATGATAATTTTAACAAAAAAGTCAAAATTTTCGAGTTACAATAAAAGTATGAAAGCATGAACAAATTTTTTATTTTTTTTGGAGGAAAATAAAGTTTAAATTACTGATATGAAGGCCAGTTAATACAACTTTTAATCAAGAAGGAAATCCAATATCTTTCCAAACAAGAAGATGAACACAAGAATAAGCAAATTTAGCAAGAAAATGGGCAACATTATTGGTTTGTCAAGTAATGTAGTAATTAAGAATTCTTCCATTCCACTAGGGCCACCCCTAACCTGGGGCCATCACACTCACACGCACAACTGTTTGTAGCACTGTAGCTAAACCAAACAAAACTTGTATCCTCGTTCAACTATTTTCAGCTAGATTTATAGGATTGAATTCGTGTCTCTAATTTGGTGGGGGATACAAGTCAATTAGAGATGAAAAAATAAGTTAATTTATTACATAATGTGCAAACATCTCATCAACCCTATGTTTGGACCAAACTCCTGCATGGAAGCACTTCACGACATCGTGATAGGCCCAAAGTACTAAACCGGTCCCAAAAACACAAAGAAAGAGAGAAATGGATCCTCTAAAATTTAAGAGAACCTTGGATAGCTTGGGCATCTGCTATGGCACAATCACGCCTCTTAACAATTTGCTCGAGCGCGGCAACTTTTTCTGTGCATAAAGTGACACCTGAGTTGGTGGACTCGACCAATTTGCTTGCTGTTTCTAAAGCAGAACAGAGCTAGTTTCCATTAAAGAGACAAAGAAATTGTTAGTACTGACAATATCCAGTCTTTTTGCACAGCAAAATCACGATCATATCAGGATAAAATAGGAACATGGGCCAAGCTTATAAGAGTCAGTGTGGGTTTTCATTCATGTTTGATAAGCAAAGTAACGGTTTCTATTATGAATATTACCAGGCAACAGTAGAGCAATATGAGAAACATTACACAATAACAAAAGAAAAGGAAAAAGTGAATACTAGAACCAAGAATGAGAAATGCCAGAAGAAAGTTAGAATCTCAACACTATTCCTATATTAATGAGAAGTTTTACGGAAAACTGGAAAAAACTTCAAATACACCAGGAAAATGACAAGAGGAACCCACTGTCACAAATTTCCGAAACGGGACTGATGTACCTTTAGAGTGAGTGTTGTCCAAGAGTGGTCTGCTCCCTTAAGAGACACATTCAATTGGTCAAAATTCTCCTAAACAAACAAACAAAAGTTAGAATCTGCCAGCAAGAAATGTTGCTCAGGTTCCACTTTGCAGGCAGTAAGAAAATGGTAAGCAAAAAACACGTGCAAAACATGATCTGGATGAGGAAAATATAAATGCCATGAAGATAGATCAACTGCCGCCAAGAACACAATCAGCCACAACTGCGTACTTTTCGTTGTTGATATAATTACTTCAGCACCAGAGTAATAGGCATCCAAGATGAATAAGGGTAAACATCGCTAAACAGAAAGGTATCTAAACATTTCTTGGAAGATCACCCATTGCATAACTGTGAAAATTTGAATCTCCTTAATTCTTGAAAGATCACCCATTGCACATTACCTCATTGTATCATATAAATTAATCAAAATAAACTTTACATAGAAAAACTCAAGTTTTAAATCTGTTGATGTTCGAGTCATTGAGTCCACATGACAAGAGTTTATTACAAATGAGTTAGGTATTTTTTAATCATTTATTTTTGCAGTGATTTAAAAGTTCACAATCAGATCTCTCTTCAAGAAAGGGGAAAGGCAGCTCCTATGATTTTACTCGACTAAAAAGAATTACAATAATACAGTATTCTGACACAAACTAACATATTAACCAGATTAGAGTAACGAATCAACATATTTTAAAATTCGGGAAAAATTGGGTAATAAAAATTGTAAATTTATTTCCTTCAAGGGGTAATAGAAATAAATCCCAATAAAACTAGCTCGATTTTTCTCTGCGCCGGTCGATGATAACCAACATATAGCGCAAATTAAATGCAAGATGAAATAATAAATGGGTACAGAAAGTTGAGACCTGAAAGATCTTAGGAAGATCGGACGGCGGCGGATGAACGACAGTCGCATCAGTCGGCGGCACACGGTGGTCGACGGGACCACCAGAATTGTCCTCGCCGACGTCATTTAGTAGATCGCTGATGCACAGCAACGGTCCACCGACTCCCCTCATCTCCGTGTCCCGTAGAAAGAAGTAAGCGCAAAAGTAGCAACCACGACCCGAGTTTGGGAGCGCAAAAGTACTAGTCGAAGGACCGAGATTTTGCTAATTCCCGACAATTAAAATTAGGATCTGTTTTATTATCTATTTCTATTAATAATCTTGAACATTTTTGGGTTAGTTGATATGAACAAATATAATATTTGAATAAATTTTAAATGATATTATTATTCATAATTAACATAAAACACGATAGAGTAGGTCTCTTGTGACGATCTCACGAATCTTTATCTGTGAGACGGGTCAACCTATCGATATTCACAGCAAAAAGTAATGCTCTCAGCATAAAAAATAATACTTTTTTCATAGAAGACCCAAATAATAGATCTGTCTCACAAAATACGACCTGTGAGACCGTCTTACACAATTTTTTGCCAACACCGGTATAACCGTGTATTTCTAATGATAATCTTTTTTCTTTCTTCTCGTTTTTTTTTTTCATTTGAAAGTCTAAAGTCACTTATATTTCATGTAAATTTTTTTTTGAACATTGAAAAAAATGGAAACGATAAAACGTATGATTGCCATGATAATACGATTTTTTTTTTTTGCATTTAAAATTTATAATTTATGGTATACTATAAATCTATAATATATGTTGAATTCTGAACACACACAATAAAATCATAAAGTTTATTTTTCTTTGATAAATATAATAACAATTATATTATTCGGATCCAAATGGGCCCGAGATCGTAGCAGTGCCCACATGCGAAGCCCAAACAAGTACATTGTTTCCATTTTGCAGACCGGTTAACCTAATTTTTCGTTTTCAAACTGGAAGATTTAAGACTTGTAATCAACGAATAATATGAAGCTCTTCGACGGCGATGAATCCGAAAACAATGACCTGTCGAAGATTCAGATTGACCACGAATTCGCCAAGCGCTACGAGTACAACAAGAAGCGAGAGGATTTGCAAAGGTTTGAGGAGCTCAAAAAGAACGGCCGGGTTGGCGTTTCTGGCTCAGACTCTGAAGATTCTTCGTTTTCGGATGAGGAGTTTTCTCTCGAACCGAGTAAGAATAAGGACTTCGAATTTTTCGATGCGTTGATTAAGGTTAAAAATCAAGACCCTGTCTTGAAGGATAAGGATGCAAAGTTGTTCTATTCTGATTCTGAGTCTCATTCCGAAAATGAGAGTGACATTGGTAATGAGAGGAGAAAGGGGGGTACTGGTGATGGTAGAAAAAGGTAAGAAGCCGATGTATTTGAAAGATGTTATCTCTAAGCAGTTAATTGAGACTGGCCCTGAATTTGATGACGAACAGGATGATCAAATGGTCAGCAAGGGTAAAAATAATGGTAATAAAGTGAAGACTTATAATGAAGAACAGGAGGAGTTCACGAGAGATATATTGAAGGCCATCGAGGAGGGGAATAATCATGAAGAAGAGGACGGAGATTTTTTTAGAGTTAAAGAAGGTGACGGTGCTGAGGAAGAAGAGGAAGAGAGTGAGATTGGGAATAAGCTGGATGAGTATTTCGGGGAAGATGAGAATTTGGATTCGGATTCTATGTTTCTAAAGGATTACTTTCGGGAGAAAATGTGGCTTGGTGATGGGAGAAGTAATGACGCAGGGGGTGGCGAGATTGAGTTTTCGGAGGATGAAGACGAGATAGAGAGGCAGGAGGATTATGAGAGGGAATTCAACTTTCGTTTTGAAGAGAATGCTGGGGATAGAGTGATGGGTCATTCACGAAGAGTGGAGGGATCCGTGAGGAAGAAGGAGAACTCAAGAAAATTGCAGAGGGATAGGAAGGACGAGAGAATAGCCCAGGCTGAGTTTGAAAGGATGGAAGAGTTGAAGTATTTGAAGAACTTGAAGAAGAAGGAGATCAACGAGAAGTTGCAGAAGATTAGGGAGGTGTCCGGGATTGGGAAGAGTGAGAAAAGTTTCTTGGATGAGGATTATTTGGAGGAGGAATTTGATCCCGAGGAATATGATAGGAAGATGGGGGAGGCATTTGATGACGAGTATTACAAAGCTGAGGATGTGGATCCAGAGTTTGGGAGTGGGAGTGGGAGTGATGAAGATGGGGGTACTTTTCAAAAACCTGATTTTGACGAGGAAGATGAGTTACTTGGACTTCCAAAGAATTGGGATGATCTGAAGGAGTCCGGTGAAGGCTTTGCTTCAGCCAGGCGAAGGATTTTGGAAAGGACAGAGGGTGATGGAGATGAGAATGAGCTTTTAGAGGATGGACGTAATCAGTCTAAGCGGAGTAAGAAAAGGAAGCCTAGTGAAATAGAGAAGGCAGTCAGAGAGCAGTTGATGGAGGAGTATTATAAATTGGATTATGAAGATACAGTAGGAGACTTAAAAACAAGGTTCAAGTACAGACCAGTGAAGCCTAGAAGATATGGGTTGACCCCTGACCAGATAGTGAAGATGGACGAGAAGGATTTGAACCAGTATGTTTCCTTAAAGAAGTTGGCACCATACAGAGAGAAGGAATGGAAGGTTCCTCGTATCAAGACTATGCAGCTAAAACAGATTAACAAAAATCCTCTTCACGGAGAAACTTCAAATTTCATAAATAAAGATAAGAAGAAGTTACGGCATGGGGATCAGGAAACAACTAAAGTTGTGGGTTCTATAGAAGATGATAGAACACAGCCTGATGAGTTAAATGGTGATGTAACTAACGTATCCAGACGGAGTAAGAGAAGGCAGCGTCAAGCTGAACTTAAGCTATCTCGTTCTACACTTATTGCATATGGGAAAATTCAGCCGAAATCTAAGAGCAAGAAGCAATAGTGGAGCATGGTTGAAGTTATTGCAATTTCTTCTAAGCGAGGTAATATTCATTGTTGCCAAGCTCATTAGTACTCATAGCTCGATTGTTTTAGGCCTTTTGATCCCTTTCGCCGTTTTTTAAACTTTGACATTGTTGCTTTTTTCTTTCTTTTTTTTCTTTTTATGAAAAGAAGGGAATTACATAGGGAAGCAATTTGGAGGAAGCATATCTAACGAAATTCTAAAACTCTGATTGTTGGAAGCACTCTTAAATGCTTATCAAACTATTACTCCATCCAGTATTCTCAGAATCTCAAATACTGATTCATGAGCTCGTGAGTGATCATAGTTTTGAGGTCATCTGTGTTTTGGATGGTTTGATATTGGATTAGCAATCAATTTTTGTAAGAGTTTCATGCTCGTATATTTCTAAGTTTGAATTAACTACTTGTGTATTATTTTCTTGATCTTGTTATCTATTGCCTTTACTATTCCTCCCTTACACTGGCGAGTTTCATGAATTTAAAATGAGACTGAGACTGGCTTATTGAATGGAATAAGGCTCTGCTTTTCTAAATATTGGCCAACATTTGTATTATACAATTTGTGCTCGGAAATCCAGCACATAATTTAGTTTTGATTTTGTTCTGCTGTTCCATACGCAAAATCTTGTATAAATATTCCAAGTCTAGAGCCTTTACATTGATGGTGGTTTTAAATTCACATTTATCATTTGGTGTTATGCTGTATTATTTCAAATGGAGTCAAGATGGGTAGTATGCCTTCCTAACAAGACCTATCGCCTAATTCAATGTTTTTTTTTTCACGTACAGGAGTAATTTCTAAGTTTAATTTTTTGGTTCTCATTTGCATGGTCTAGGAAATGTATGAGCGCGACTGATAATTTTCGGATCAAGAACCGCAAAGCTTAATGGCTTATGTTCGTGATGTGAAGTTCGGCTGCTTTTTGTTTTTTCAGGTTCTCTCTTAATGTTAAGATGGAAAAGTTTGTGGAATTAGTATGCGAATGCTTTGCACATGTTACAATTATGTTAAATTTTTATGCAGCGACCAAAGATTTCTGCCCTTTGAAAACCACCACTGCTCTTTGTTCACTACTTTTTATCCTAAGGCTGTATTGAAATTGAGTGTTGAAACAGATTCTTATATCAAGTGGCTTTTGATATATTTAAGTTGTTAGTGTATTGTTGTTTGTTGAAGTCTACAGAAGATGTAAGAAAAAATGAATCATTTGATGCATTCCCAATTACAATTCAATTGATTCCTATGGAGAAATTTTTGGTTTAGGACAAATAAACATGAAATTTTCTAGCTTATTTATCAAAAAACTTTAACGAAGACTAATCATCAAATATAGTATTTTACGTTTTTTTTTAAAAAAAAAGTTATAATTTTAGGCATAAATTATGCATTCGGAAAATGTTTGTTTCTTATGAAGAATGTATGCATGAGCTGTGCGCGCTCGCTAAATGTTTTAACGTAAATAACTAAGATTTCTTGGCTTAAAATATATGAAGACAGATAATTCTTCAATTTTGGACATATCTCAATGTAGTTAGTTGTATACTTTGAGCTTCGTAGGCAAAAATTTTGAATCTGTAACATGTTTTAAAGATAAATTCTTTAATTTTTTTAAAATAAAGATTTTTTTAAATCATTGATCGATTCAAATTCATTAATTTTAAAAAATAAAAAATAAGTAAATAGATACACATAAATTACTTCTTTTATTTTTAAAATTAAATCAACGTATATTTAAATAAATAAAAGATTTTATTTAAAAAAATAAAAAGAATCCAAATTCAAAAATTTTATGTACAAAATTCACAAATTTTCATATTTCAAATATTATTATCACTTTTTATTAATCATATTACTAGTACTAATAAAATAAAAAACAAGTTTATGAATACGCATATACATTTTTTTTACCCAAAAACTAAATCAACACATTTAAATAAATAAAAAAATTTAAAAAGAAATAAATTAATTTTTTAAAGATTAATTAATAATTACTTTACAAATAATATTTTTGTTTTTTAAAAAAAATTGGTTGACTATCCTGATCTATTTTTCAAATTATTGAATTTGAGTTTAACTCTTATTTTTGCGTGAAACCTTCTTATTTTACCAATAAGACGTGTCCAAATTCAATTAAAATAAAAATAAAAGAATAAAGAAAGCAACGTCTGCTTCTATTAGTGAAGAGTGACTCATGTTGTTCATAATTGATAGTAGCATTTTGCTTTAATTTTGCAAAATCCACTGTCTCTTATTTTTTAAATTATTTTAAAAAAAAGTAAAAAAAAAAAAAACTCATAAAAATCAATGTCAAATAAATCATTTTCAATTGATTTAACAGTTACGGGCAAAATAAAAAGATTAGAAAAAATTCAAATTATTATATAAAAACCAAATTTTGATAATTTTTAACACTAAAACCCAAAACATGTATCTTCTAAGACTAAAAGTACTACTTCCCCCATGTTTCAACACGCAGAGATAATAAAGTGATGCAATTCCTCATGTTTCAAATCAATTTCGAATAATTTCGATATATAAAAAATAGGAAATCGAATATTGCAAAAAAAATGCCCATCGATCACCAATAGGAGCGATTTACGGTAGCTGCTATACCACAGTTCCACTGTCAAGAACTCGAAAAAATGGCAACCGTGCCTGCATGATCAATTACATATCAATAGTGTAGCTGACGTAATTGTGTTTCAACTTAAATAAGTTTACCTTGCAAATTATCAGTCCCCGACTTCTTTCCAAGCCCACATTCGGTCATCTGCAAATGACCAAGGGATCCATGTAAAAGCAATATTTTGGCGACATGCCATAAACCCCAGAACCATGGAGAATTGCAGGTGAGAACATGTAATGGCAGAGAATTAATCGCCCAAACTATCTCCTGCTGTTTGTTGTCTTTGTTTTGTTTAAGTTGTCAAGTTCCTCAACGAGTTTTCTTTCTTCGCTGCTCAACCGCTTCGGAATCTCGACTTGAACTTTAACCAACTGGTCACCTCTCTTTTTGCTTTTATTCAAAAAAGGGACGCCTTTCTTAGCCATGACCAATGTCGTACCTGGTTGCGTACCAGATGGAATTTTGAGGTCAACCATCCCATCTACAGTCGGCACCTTCATCGTAGTCCCTAAAATGGCATCTATATAAGAAACCTTGCAAGTGTGGAGGATGTTGGTGTCATCCCGTTTCAAAACAGGATCTGCAATAATATCGATAATAACAAACAGATCTCCTGGTGGACCTCCTCTCCATCCGGCATTCCCTTCGGAACGGACCCTCAAGCGACTGCCAGAATCTACCCCAGCTGGAACTTTCAAGCTAATCCGTTTCGACTTTCTTACACTCCCATCTCCGCCACATGTATTGCAAGGAGTTACGTTTTCTCCAGTCCCACCACAAGCGGAACATGTTGAGACCTGTTGGAAAACACCCAGTGGGGTCCTTGTGGATGAGATGACCTGACCTTGACCTCCACATGTTCCACATGTAGATGGTGTGGTCCCTGATTTCGCTCCTGATCCATCACAAGTGTTGCAGCTCTCAAGACGAGTTATATCTATCTCTTTCTCGACACCAAATACGGCTTCTTTAAAATTCAAAACCAGATTATAGATCTGGTCTTCACCTTCTGTGGCTCTGTCGCGAGATCCTCTTCCTCCCATGCCCATGCCACCCATACCACCCATCCTTTCAAATAATGACTCAAAGATGTCAAACGTATTGCTGAAATCCTGCCGTAGAGAGGCGTTGGAGGTTAGAATAATAGCATTCAGAAGAACTATATTTCGAAGAAAGTCCACTTCTTTTAAGATCACCGCGCTACTTATGTAGCAAACAGACTTACCCCCATACCCATTCCAGAACCTTTAAGCCCTGCCTCTCCATACTTGTCGTAGACGGACCGTTTTTCATCATCCGACAAGACCTGTCACACGTGTTCTCCAATAATTCATTAAGTTATACATGCTTTAACAAGCATGAATAGTTCACAAAAGGAAGCCATGTACCATTTACAAGGATCAGATATTATACCTCATAAGCATTGCCAATCTCCTTGAACTTTTGTTCTGCTCCAGGTTCTCTGCAGTTGCAATGCAATATGTTCAGCTGCTCAAGAGTGCATTTGGTTTCAAAAGCTAAACTAAGAAACTTTTTTTTAAAAAATGCTTTATAATTTTATATGCGTCTTGATCGGCTTTTTGGTGATTAAAACAACACTTAATTAAGCTAAAAGTAATAATTTTCGAAAAGCCCAAATTTAGAGTTTTCAATAACTTAGAATCAAAACAATACAGTAGCCAATTATTTCACCAATCTAACCTATCTCTCCATTCTACAAGGTGAATTTTTCCAAATAAATCTCCATTATTTTACATAAATTTTTTTCTTTCACTGCATGATTCGTGGCATTATGTGGTATTGTCCATAGACTTTGAAGATTCTCTCTCTCACGTTACTGTGACTATTTAATTTTTTTATATATTTTTTAACCAATTACTTTATGAATAAATACACATGTCATCAACATGTTGTTCCCCGTATAGTTTTGATATAATGGTGAATACATGAAATTATTGACAATTATTTTTCCAATTCATATGTTTGTTTTAGAATTGAAATTCTGTGTCATTGATAGTACAACAAAAAAAACCAATTATTGTATTATTTGGTCTACTATTTTTCTTATGTTTTATTTTTCGAATATAGAATGTATCCAAAGTTAGCCCCTAAAAGAAGATTATTGTATCCAAGCCAATACAAGGACGTCATTGAAATGAGTATTTAAAAAAATATTTTATATCAATGAAATGTAAGCTTCAACCATTGTTTTTACTTAAAAAAAACACTTTTAAAAGTTAAACTTAAAAATGCAGTTGGAAGTTATAAGGATATTAATAAAAGCTTCACTAACAACACCAAAATATTTCATATAATGGGTTTAACTTTAATATAATGTGTGTGTGTGTGTGTAAAACTCAAATCAATGCTTAGTCTATCCATAAGATGTTCGGTGAAATACCAACCCTTAGCAACACACTCAATATCTGGCTTCAACAAGCATACAAAAAATACCAGTGGCTATTACGATTAGAAATCAAAGAAGCCAAGTGAAGATAACTAGCAGATGAAGCCAAATAGCAAGTAAAGTGGCATGAAGACTTACTTGTTTACGTCTGGATGGTAGCTCCTGGCAAGTTTTCGATACACTGAAGAAAAGGCACAAAGAGACGAAACTTCATTCAATTCTTACATTTCCTGAGCAAAGAATGCAGTTACCATGTGTATTGTCTTCCGATAAAAAAGAGACTTCAAAATGATGTCATAGAGGATAGTAAACAAAGGAAGTGTGATTCCTTAAAGTGATGACCAGTTATGCAAATAGACCAACGAGATTCTTCAAGAGGACATCAAAATTGAAAAAACCCAAAGAGATCCACGGCAGGGACAAAGCTCAATCATTAACAACAAATGGACAGAGGAAGGAAAAGCCTCCCTAAGGACCTCATACACAGAATTCAAACTTAAGAACACAAATGAGAGACAAGTTAATACTCACCAGTTTTAATATCTGACTTGCTCGCATTCTTAGACACACCAAGCACAGAATAGTAATCCTGCGAATGTAATGAAATAAATAAGCATTTTCTCACGCAAAAGCATGAAGAAAGGAACAGCAAAGTAGTCTTTTTTTTTTCTCGATGACATTATGCATAAAGCTATTGCAGAGGGATACCGGGACCCATACAACTCAAACCATATATACCTTTTTCTTATGCAGGCTACTGTATGCCTGTGTTGGAGTTACTGTTTAGCTTTTAAATTTTGGGGTCAATGGGGATTCTGTAGGGTGAAGGACAGGTAAACTTTGACTTCAGGTAACTTGTCAATAACTGAATTCATGCTACTTCAACAAAATTTAATAAATCATGTGACAAGGAATTCCCTTGCGATAACAATACAAACTAAAACAAGGTACAAAATATCTCACTTTGTCAGCTCTAACAAGAAGACGAGATCCTCTTCTCTGATACGGATTACGGTATGACCCCCAAATGAAAAGAAAATTCAAGGATTCTTGAGAAAATAATGTTGAACTTCTTGACGCTAGTGGCTTGATAGTGCTAGATGTACTGCTTAGACCAAAAAATATATCATGGATCACCTTAAATACAAACACAGCCCAATATAAGATCCAGTCACAGAAGAATCAATATATGGCCAAGAATTCAAAACTGTGACCAAAAGCAAGAGTTATTGGAAGCTGAATAATGTCAAGCTCAACATGTGTCACAGTAATTGATGCTGCAAGGAAAAATCTCAACTTTCAACAAACCTAACTATTTGTTTTATTTAAGCACTTTACTTCTTTCTATATATATTTAAGAGTATCTAATTAAAACTCAAGACTGTACACCAGAATTAAATGCTTACATTAGATGGCTTAATTATCAATGATAAATACACCTAATTCCATGCAATATAAGATATAATACAGTGAGCTATCTTTCAGAACTTCATGCCCGCACTTCTATTTGAATTAATTGCATCTCGTTTTCTAGAATTTAAAATGACACGTACATGGAATAATATTCTTTAAAACACTAAGATGGTACACATAATATTTCAACAGAGGTAAAATAAAACTACTTCATAGATTTATAAAAACTTGGTCTTTACGACAACTCGTCGACTATTGCCTAGAAAGCTGTGATTTCAATAAAATCTATCTTAATCGTAAAAGGCAGATGCTGTTAAATTGGGCACAATCACATTTAAATTTTGGGGAAAAACTCTTGACATTTTATCAAGACGCGTAAAAGTTCATATGCAGCTGACACTTGTATCAAAACCAAATGAACAAAAGCCACAAAAAAAAAAAAAAACTCAAATCAGCACGAATCTCCAGAGCTGCGAATCAGAAAAACAAGGATAAACTTGCCAGCTATAGAAAAGAGATAACAATAAACAAGTAAAAAATACAAATTGTACATAGTAAAAAGCTGAAATACAGTTCGAACTTTAAACCAGATTAATTTCAGCATTTGAATAAGAAGAATTCAGCACCAATGAAGAGACGCTGGTAATTTATTCGTAATAGAGGATCCTAGTACAAGCTGAGGCTGAACTCCGCAGCAATATATCCATGTACTTCCACTGTGTATGATTGCCATCCACTTTACTACAAAATGTAACACATTTAAGATGGCAAATCAAAAAATTTAGTTCGGAAAACCACAAAGTTTAGTTTGCGGCCATAATTATATGCATAAAAAATCAATGACACGTATTCGCATGCCTTGTTCACTTCATCCTTGATGAATTGAATTTAGCAAAATGAGCTAGCTCGAGCTCGAGTTAAAAGATTAACGAGCCTGACAGCTATACACGGTTGGAGCCAGAGAATTTTAGAAGCTCCACTTGCGAACAAGCAACAAAATATGCAGCCGCATGTAAAAAGAAAATGAGAGAGAGGATAAAAAAACATTTTTTAACCTTTGAATAACAGGCACAAGTTTGCATTAATCAGAAATTCAGGTCTAGATTAAAACTAAGTAACACAAAACCAAATCATATGACAAACAAAATGGCACTGCGCCACTGCCAAAGCAGAAACGTTGTTCACAACTTAGATACGGCATAACAAACAAGATCGATAGCTGAATAAGTAATTAAACTACGCGAACTAAACATGTTCAATACCTTGAGTTAAGAAGGATTGGGGCAGGAGCTGGAAATTGGAGAAGAGACCGACGAGAGAGAGAGAGAGAGAGAGAGAGGCTGCGTCGTTTCCGGATAGGGCTTTTCTCAGTTCTCACGTCGATTTAGTTTGTTTGGTGAAATTGTCCGATTCAATCAACCGCAATTCGAATTTTCGATTTTTAGGTAATTCTTATATGATTGTTCCATTAATTATTCCACATTAATTTTTACTGTTTAAATTTTAAAATCATATATACATATTGTGTTATTACAAGAAAAAGAACATAAGAAAAAATTTGATGAAAACAAAATTTCGCCAGCACAATTGGTCGTAATAAAACTATACTCTGAATTAAATTTGTAAACATACATACATCGTGTGAAGAATAGTCGGTACATATAACGAATGCATCAAAAACTC
This sequence comes from Primulina tabacum, assembly GCF_025594145.1. Classification (NCBI taxonomy): domain Eukaryota; kingdom Viridiplantae; phylum Streptophyta; class Magnoliopsida; order Lamiales; family Gesneriaceae; genus Primulina; species Primulina tabacum. The sequence goes on along the minus strand of NW_027459727.1, from coordinate 214,491 downwards.
TTATTAAATAATCTTATAAGTTACTCGTTGAAAAATATTATTTTTTATGTCAAAAAAATTAATTTTTATTTCATATGTATATCGGATCAATATGTCTGACAGATGTGAATAGGTGAAATTGTCTCGACGTGGAAATGTTTGAATGGATAGTGTCAACATCATTACAATTTAAATTAGTTTTTTATTTAAAAAGATAGTTTATATTATTTTCAATAAAATGATATTTGTTTAACATTAGAATAACAACTAAGATGTGTAATTAGTAGTCTCTTAATCAAATATTTTTGTTTTTTTCCCCAAAAATTAATAATTCCTAAACTTTGCATATATTTATCGTATTTGAATTTCTTGTATCGAGGTTAAAATTTCAAAAAATCACGACATTTGAGTTTTCGTAAATATCTAAATGTTTTAATATTCTAAAAGGCATAAAGTGGTAGGTGGATGACCATCTACAGCCAACAGCCTAAATACTTAGTATAATTATATAATGTAAGTATCATTGTAATTATGAAATTTTTAATAATTGATATATAATGAATATTTTATTAAATATGAATTATTTTCGATTTCCTTTTCAAATTCAAATTTGAATATGACATCTCTTGAAAAAATAATCAACGTTTAGATGTCTACATTCGTTATATTATTTCATTTAATTTCAAATACGATTTTGAGTTTTGTGATAGTTTAATATGTTAAAATCTCGTTACTCTACAAAATCTTATTTAAAATATAATTTTTTTATATAATACTATGTTCTTTAAATTTTTAATAAACCATATCATCGTGAATATTTGATATATTGATTGTTCGTAAATTTGTATTAGTATGTATCTTAATCATAACTTTAGTATAAAAACACAAATAATTAAAATTTATTCATCTTATAAATAACAATGGTTTTATTTTTGAATTTTTTTAAAAACATTCAAAAAAATAACATATGATTTTTAAAAATTATTTAATTTTTTAATAATAGTTTCACTCAGTCAATATATCGAATAAAATGATATAAAAAATTCACTTTAACGATAGAAGATTGTTATCCTCATGTGATGTTTTCTCAAATGATATAAATATTTTTTTATATAATGTTTTATATTAATATTTAAATATATAAATAAAATAATATCAATAATTTTAAATGATTATTCAAATATCCATATTTTACTAATTGTAATAATTAATAATAATTAATTAAATAAAATATCATATAATAGTTTGTATATAATTCTAAAGATAGAAATTAGCAGGCACGAGATAAGAGTAATTAATTTAAAATTCACACACCTTGAGTTGCGAGCAGGAGCGCCAATTGTTCATTTCAAATCTCTCTTACGCAGTTCTTCCATGGAGGTTCTGTAAATCTGGTTTCTGAGTTTTTTTGCATAAAGTTTTGCCTAAATTCGAGATGTTCAGGAGATTAATCAATGGAAGAAGAGCCTGACCTTCCACCTCCACCTCCACCTCCACCTCCATCGGCTGATTCGAATTTTTTCAAACCGAAATCGAGCCGTCCGATCAGCGTTCACCCAGATTCAATCAATATAAGCCGTTCGTTCAACACCATCTCCACCTGCACCTCGACCACCTCGGTTTCTTCCTCTTCTCCTCAGGACTTGGTCAGGCAAGTTCAAGCCGCCTTCAGACGCCACCACTCACTCGGTACGGTTTCTTCGTTTACGGATTTTATTTTTCGGCATTTTAGAATATGAAAATCTAGTTAATTGTGGTATTATAGTCTGTAGACTTCAGTTTTTATTAACTTTTTACATTTAGGGTTTCTGATGAGCTATACATTAAGCATTAGCTGCAGTACAATGCTCTGAAAACTAATAATATGTTCGCCTTTTTGAAGAATTCTAAATTATCTTCTTCGGATCTTTTTTATATGCAAATTAGTTATTTTTCTTGAAAATTTGGGTGCAATCTAGTTTTATAAGTATTTCCCTTTATGTGGTATTTTATCTTCTCTAATTTTGAATTCAAAAGTATAAGTTTTTATTTGGACTTTATATTAGCTCTATTTATGTGCTTTAACTAGGCATAAGTCAGTAATTTTGTTGAGGATCCAGGGAAGAAAATTTGCATAATTGTTGAAAAGTGTATGTCTTGAACTTTTGATGCTGGTTCTCGCTCATGATAAAGAACATGGTAAGGAAGTTCCTTGTTGTTTCATTAGTTTTTCTTCAATACATCGGCAGTAAGTCAATTCAAATTTATCTTTAAAATGTTTTTGTAGATAGTAGTTTACGGAAAGACTCTCGTAATTGACAGGTGACAGGTTGTTAAATGAACGGGTGTGTCAGTGTAAATGCTTCTTTTTCATGTTGTTTCACTTTCAAAGTATTTATCATTGTCTCTCCTTCAATGTTCAATTTTTTTAATGGCCACAGTTATTTTTGTTTATAACAAAAATTTTGTGTTTTTTTTTTAAAATTTTACACTAGAGGCTTTTGTTGAAAAAATTATAGTATAGTTTCATAACATGATTTCTATTTAATTTTCCTTTCACGTTGTTGCTTTGAAATTGCTTTCTAAATTTGTAGTTCTATTTTCCTGATGGGCTTTTAGGAATGCTGCAGCCAAGTGGAAATCAACCAAGGAGACTTTTGGTTCCTCAACGTGAAACTTCAAAAAAATCAATTCTAAAACCTAGTTCAACTATTTATGCCAAAAAAGGTGAAGAGGAGATTGAACAAGGTGACAGACCAAGTGGCTCCATACCAAAGTCCCAAATTGGGGTCTCTGTCGCTGGAGACAATCAGGAGGATGCATCAATCACCCCAACTTCTCAATGGGGTTCATCATTAAATGTGCAAGAAGAAAACTTCAAACCATGTAATTTTCAGAAAGATCAATCAGGATTTTCTTTGAGGCCTGGAAGCAGAGTTGCAATTGCTTCATCATATGCAGAATATGGGCATGTTCCAGTGGCTGATGTGCAAAAGAAGGTTCATTTTTCCTGTGGAAATAATGCCACATCTTGCGGTAATAATTATTTTAGCGTTAGTGGTTTGTGATTAAGCAATCGACAGTGTTTTGCATGTTTAAGTATCTAATCCAGTGGATTGCTGACGCATGATGTAGTAATATGGATGCCTACTTGTATGCTATAGACCATTGTGAGTTATGATTTGTAATTTACAGCAGTTATAGCCAATTGTACTTGCAGTGGCTGATGACCCGATGATTTCATTTATTATCTCATATGGATTTACGTACATCGACAGAAATGGAATGGGATGCTGGGGATCAAGTAGATTCTTCGGCTGCTGTCAGTGAAGTCTGCAGGCATCAAAATTTTCAAAGAATGGAGATGGACGTTATTAGTTTGAAGTCTGAGAGTGGGATTTCTTCTTTGCCATCCAGAAGAACAATGGGTGTTCAGGATCAGTTACACAGATTCCAAAACTTTTTACAGAACGATTTGAGTAATGCCATGACACAATCTTCAGTGGTTGGGTCGTCTTGTGCTACCTCAACATTAATACATCCATCTTGTGCCCCCATGATTAGTTCAACAACTTATTGTTCACAACCTCATCAAATGACTGATTCAAATTCGGGGTCTGAACCATCAGGAGAAGCTGAAGCACCACTGGATGTGGTGCAACCATTGCGTTCTTCAGCTAAGGAAGCTGGTGGTGTGATATCTCATCAGTCAGCTATTCCATCGCAAGCTATCAGCTCTAGTTCTGCTAAGTCAATGGAGGTTAACAAATCCTCTGTCATGTCTAAGGAGTTTCCGAGCATTTTAACAAAAGAATGTGATATTTCAAAAGATTCTTTTCGTGAAGAGAACAATTCAACCGCAGGGAATGTGCATGATAAAAAATCTGAGCCACATCTATCTAATTTAACTTCTTCAGAAGCAAAATTGGAAAATTCAAAAGCGCAGAAACTTGAAGTAGGTGGAAGTAGTAAAGCAGCATCAACAACTCGGAAAAAGGGTTATGATCCTGACTTATTCTTTAAAGTTAACGGGAAGCTCTATCAAAGACTTGGAAAAATAGGTAGTGGAGGAAGCAGCGAGGTTCACAAAGTCATATCATCAGAATGCAGAATCTATGCTTTAAAAAGGATAAAACTTAAAGGTCGTGACTATGCGACAGCATGTGGATTTTGTCAAGAAATTGAATATCTGAATAGATTGAAGGGGAAGAGCAACATTATTCAACTCATTGATTACGAGGTGAATGCTGTAATTCAATGCTCACTGTGAACTCAAGCACAGTTATCTGCATTTTAGGACATTAATCAAGTCTCTTTTATTTTTCATTTTTATTTTATCGACCCCTGCATAGTCATCTAATGCAGCATTTCTTAGTAGGTGACAGATAAAACCTTACTTCAGGAGGTAATGAATGGTTCCATGATTAACAAGGATGTCAGGGTCAAGGATGAAGGGTATATACACATGGTACTTGAATATGGGGAAATTGATTTGGCACATATGCTTTCTCAGAAATGGGGAGAACTGGATGGTTCAATTGCTACCATTGATGAGAACTGGCTCCGATTTTATTGGAAGGTTTTCACTAATTCACTTCTTTGTGTTTTAATTTACCATACTGGCATACTGTTTCCGAGAAACTGGAAATTCACAAAACATGTTGCTAGGTGATATTGGTTGTTGTCAAGGGAAGGGAGTCACTTAAGGCATCATCAAGCTTTTCTGACTTGTACCTTTGTGAAAAATGTTGCAGCAAATACTTCTTGCAGTAAACACCATACACGAGGAACGTATTGTGCACTCGGATCTAAAGCCAGCTAATTTTCTCCTGGTGAAAGGTTCACTGAAGCTAATTGATTTTGGAATTGCCAAGGCGATAATGAGTGATACGACAAATATTCAACGGGACTCGCAGGTTTTTCCATATAATACATATCCTTTATATGTTGTGGTACTTACTCGAAGAAGCTTGTTACTTTATAGGATCTGTGATTGCATATTACCAGTCAAAATTTATTCGAACATACATGTCTATTTTGATAAACAAAAATAAAACACAAGTGCCTGCAATTAAGTTTCTTTCTCCTCCTACACAAAAAAGCTGAAAAGAAGTAACTTTTCCAAGCATGAACTCTCAGTGCCTAGAGCCAGAACACTCTTTTACTATTGTTCTTGTACTCTGTTTTTTAAACTTATACTAAGGTCACATAACAACTGCAGGTTGGCACCCTAAGTTACATGTCTCCTGAAGCATTTATGTGTAATGAGACAGATGGAAATGGAAACGTTATAAAATGTGGTCGGCCATCAGATATCTGGTCTTTGGGTTGTATCCTTTACCAAATGGTTTATGGACGAACGCCCTTTTCAGAATACAAAACTTTCTGGGCAAAATTCAAAGTCATAACCGATCCAAGCCACAGTATCACATATGAACCTTTGTCTAACCCACTGCTTCTTGATCTTATGAAAAAATGCCTAGCCTGGGACAGGAACAAAAGATGGCGAATCCCCCAACTACTCCAACACCCGTTCCTTGTTCCACCTCTATCATTCAGTCCTCCCAATCAGAGTTGTAAATTGCTTCGACTAATAACTGAATCGAGTTTGGGTGATGAAAAGGCACTGATGCTATGTTCCCAACTCCAAAACATGCTAAGCAACCCCATGTCATTTCTACCAGACGAGGAGTCTGTTTCAAGAGGCCATCTACACGAGATACTTGGTAAAATTTCAACCCATTTCTTTCAGCTCCAGGAACAGTTTGCTGATTTGGAGAGAACCTCAACTGACAGATGAGTTTTATTTCAATTTTGTCATTTAACTTCGCGTAGATAGCATGTAGCTTGGTGATCTTTGGTCAATTTGCTATTTGCTTCCGGTGTGTTTCTTCTTGTTGTGCTGCATTCGAATGAAGTTGAGTGGTATTTTGGAATCATGTAATGAAAATATACTGCTACTGACTTGTGTTATAACTAATTTTAAGGTGTTGCACCATATGACCTTTTCAAAATGAATAAAGATGCGTGTAATGATTAAAAAAGACTTTTTTTTGTCATTGTATCAAGGTATTGCAATTCATCGCTACGTGAATTCAGGCATGTGAGTAGCGATGAATGCAAACATATATTTAGAATTTTACAAGTGAATTTAACATATTTTTAGTTATAATTCACTGGTTATTCCATATGTTTGTCAAATCTGAAATTTTTTTGTCGTTAATCTCCGTAGTGTTCAGATGGAATTTAATTTGTAAAATATAGACATACGAATCACTAAACATGTCGGTTCGATATATAAGTTTTATAATGCAACACAAGTATGACAAAATTATGAAGATGTTGAATGCACACAACACCAGCTGTTTGACAGATTTTGGGTGAGCTAAGTAGATGGATAGCACGCACGTAATTGTGGACCAGAAAAAGAGAAGTCGAGAATGATGTTTTGTTTTGAGAAACTTATTTGTCTTGTCAATAGATGTTATTTATTTTATCACCAGATTAAATTAATGTAGTCGATACTAGCAATTGTTATTTTTAAATTGAAACTTCGAAATCTTTATTTAATTTCTTATTTTATAAAATATAATATAATCTTCTTCCAGTGAATTTTATATCGTAACACATTTACCACTATCTCTAGTATTTTGGAGGAACGTTAATAAGGGAGATGTTTATATTTCTGTAGGGTGATTTACCTTGTGATTATTTTGTAGTTTATTGTTTGAATCATCCACACCAAAATTATGTCAAACATAATATTATTTATCTCAATTATTACATATTCTTTACTTTGTCAATCAAAGTTGATATACATTAATAATCTAATCACGCCCATCAAACGGGCCCGATCGTGTAAACTCTCAATTGTTTCCAGCATTTCATACAGACAAAATCGATCGTATCAGTTTCTTGCAATCAAAATGTGCAGGTCGTGTCAAGGAAAATAAATTCATTTTTTTTTTCCAAAAAAAATGAAGCCGTCGTCCATAAAAATATGTGGGAGCCGCACTTTTTTATCCAAGTCCGCATGCGGCGGCTCACACTAGAAATTTATTCGAGCCAGAGGATGATCGTAGGGCTATGACTACACTTTCAGATAACCCATTGCCAGAGGATGATCGTCGTCACCCAAGGGCCAAGCTCACGAGTAGCTCACTAACACTTTTAAGGAGCTAACTTTAATTTAAATGCTCATTCGATACATCAAATTAATTGCATGCAAATGTCTCCTTTTTCCCTGGTAAGATTTTATTTACTCACTATATATATATATATATATATAAAACATGTCGTAAATATATTTCGATATACACAATAAACTCAGGAGATAATACAATAATTTGAAAGTCATGAAATCTGCACCGGACAAAGAGAAAATATTGATGTGAAACATCATATTTTAAATTATATATTTTTCAAAATTAATTGTTGATTTAACTTGATGTATTTTTTAAGCCACGTAATGCGCGTGACCAGACAATATATATATATATGAGTTGTGTTTTCGAGTCCACGCAACGCAAGTGACCTGCAAAATCCAAAGCAGGTCCCCGGCTGGGAACGCCGCCCAGTCGGCCGCAACCAAACGCGGAAAATACACAATCTCCCAAGTACGAGACTTCGAAACCAGCACGTTGTCACCGGATACTTCTCCCCACGTTTCGCCACCCAAAATCTATTCCAAATCATACACTAAATCCTGCTCACTCCATCACCATTTTTCTTTGTTTCGTTCTCTCTTTCTGGGTTTTCGATCAAAGATAATTTCATCGACCTGTGCATGGAAAAATGATGAACTGATTCATGCTCATCTTCCTGCTATGTACTCATTCTGCTGTGTCACATCGACACCAATCAGCAATCATAACATGCTCTCTTCCCCGTCCACGCCGCCACCTTTCGATCCGCTGACTAAAACTTTGCAAAATCCCACTATCTTGAGGGTATCGTCAACGTGTGATTCCGGGATGGATCACAATTCTGGTGGTGCTCCGAATGGCAACGATATTCTCCACGCTCACAGCCGTGACGTGAAGATTACCGATATAGTTGGTATTGGGATTTCTGGAGTTTTATACAAATGGGTTAATTATGGAAAAGGGTGGAGGCCTCGTTGGTTTGTTTTGCGGGATGAAGTTTTAAGCTATTATAAGATTCACGGCCCTGATAAAATTGTTGTTGATCAAGATACTGAGAAAGGATTGAAAGTGATTGGCGAAGAATCGATGAAAAGGATTTCAAGGCATCATCATCACCATAGGAATGGGACTAGTGGGTCTTCTGCAAAAATCCGGAAGCCAGTTGGGGAAGTTCATTTGAAGGTTTCATCTTTGCAATTGGATTGCTTTAGTTTTTAATAATTGAAAAGGCATTAAACATGTTGCCCAACAGAAGGATTTGTCTGGATATGTTTTGGATATCCCTGAGTAGATTTTTTACGAAATTGGTTTATTTGCATATTTTGGTGAGATTTTATTCTTTCTATTAGGATGCTACTTAAGTTGTTTGAAAAGATTTGGCAGTATTTTGGAGTTGTCTTTCGTCTTTCGATTTGAAATCTGGTCGAAGATTCACGGCATGTTATGGAGATTTATTTTTTCCATGAGTTGAAGCTCTGTACATTTTATATTACTCGTCTTCCAGACGTTCTTGACAATCACATGCTTGTTTGTTGCAGAAGTTATCTGACTGTGTTATTTCTCTTGCATTTTATTCAATTTTTAAATGGAGGGATTGTGGTTACGATGAAATTGTTCATGTTCTAGCATTTAAATTGAGTAGTTTCTTTGTAGGTCTCGACTGTTCGAGAAAGCCGATCTGATGATAAGAGGTTTTCCATATTCACGGGAACAAAGAGGCTTTTTCTTAGGGCAGAGAGCAGAGAGGATCTAATGGTATGGATGGAAGCATTGCAGGCTGTGAAGGACATGTATCCGAGAATGTCCAACGGTGAGTTAATGGCTCCTATGGAAGATGTCCCCATCCTGACAGATAAGTTGAGGCAAAGATTGTTGGAAGAAGGCTTGAGTGAAAATACCATTCAAGAGAGTGAGCAGATCATGAGGAACGAGTATGCAGCTCTGCAGAGTCAATTGATAATGCTGAAGCAGAAGCATTGGCTCCTCATGGACACACTGCGACATTTAGAGGTACATTTCATGTTACATAAAAAACCACTTACCTGTTGAATTCCAAATTCTTCTTTCGTCCACTCTCCAAAGAATTATCCTTTCAGCTTTCTAGCAAATCGGAGGGTGGAAACTGGCTTGCGCTTGTGAGGTGTTTGTTTCTCTCTCGGCACCATCCCCCTGTATTTTTCAATCGACTGATTGATCCGGAATTTATTATTTTTTTCTGTATTATTTTGTAGAGATCACTTGATCTGAAATCGTTTCATGAACAATTTGTACTCGTTTCTTCATTAGTACAATCCTATCTGAATAATTCTATGGTGAAATTTGATTGCTCGCATTTACTTTCTATGGTGGATGGCCAGGTTGAATTTTTAATCATCTTGAACGGCAATCTTGTTTTGTTGATTTTTTTCAAGTATTTTGTCCCGTTTGGCATGGATGTGGGATTTGGAGATGCTAGTTTTGGATTTTGGTTGTAACTTTTCAGCTTCTTCTTGCGTCGATGCTTTTTGTCTCTGCCTAGATTAATATAGTCTGGCAAACATTCCTACTGATATCTTTGTAGAGATTTTTATGAAATTTCATTGAACAGGTATATCTTACACTGACAGATATAAGATTCTGTCACCGATTATTTGTCACTTTTATTAAGTGGTGAAAAATGAGAGATATTCTTGTACTATATTGGATACATTTCTCCTCGTGTGGATGAGAAAGGAAAGAGCTTCCATGTTGCTATGACATTTAGCTCATGTTTCTTGGCAGGGAATTTGGGCTATAGATTACCACCAATTGCCTTGAGATATTGATATTCGTGTGTGATTTGGATTCTTTTTTTAAAAAAAGAAAAAGAAAAAGAGTTTGGATTCTGTGATACTACGGTATTTCATGGTGACTAGAAAAGACAGACAAAGGTGAATATCTCTGCTATATAATTTATTCTAATATAATGTAAAAATATCTTGGGCAAGTATGAATATCTTTAAGGGCTAATTTCTACTCTTGCTTGAGAACTAGTGATTTTAAACCATAATCGCCACAGGACTAAACCATGGAAGTTGAATTATTGTTGATCGGGGGATATATGCTTTGTTCACGCACGTTTTCTTTAGTGACAAGCCCCTCTACTGCTGCTATGAAAGGGCATTTTTTTTTTGGGAAGGAAGTACTTGGCTGATGTTTTTTCTGTTAACGGTTCAGCAATAAATTTTTGGGTATCTTTTCATTGTACAGTTTTATAAACTTTCACAGTGAACTTTCAGCATTTCTGATTGTTTTCAAGAGAGTATTCTTTTGGTAATATGTGAAGAACAGCTAGAGGATAACCTTAAATGATGTGATGTTTCAAGATCAGGCTGCAACAGTTGTTTTTATCAGATACAGTGACATCCTAAATTGCAGTTTGTTATGCGAACTTTTGGTTTGTGTTTGTGAACCAAAAAAATGCTGGAGTGTTGAAAGATGCAGAGTCCTGCATTTCTGTAGTAATAAAATGTAGACAGAAAATTAAAATATCCCCTTCTCTTGACATTTTATTGAAGATTAGTACTGATTCTGTTACAAATTCTGCAGATTGTTTAACCATGTTTCAATTCGAGTTTAACCACGCCATACTATTAGTATGTGCATTTTTTGTATGTTGGTGATAGTTTCTCATTAAGATTTATTTGTTATTTTCTTTAGAATATTTTCATCACTTCCCTTTGGTGGTTTGTCGTTTACGCATTTTTGGTTATCCTTCAGTTGGGAACTTATATGCGTTGTAGTTTAGTATCTGTTTTTTGGTGCATGCACGCGTCTTTTTTTGAGGGAAAGGAAATATGTAAAGCTTGTTTCAAGTCATTCTCGTTTTCGTACAAGTTAAAATCTTCCCATATTTTATTTCATATAAATAAAATTTGGTACTGGTAGAGTTGTTTGCCTTCTTTTACATGTGGACTTGTGTACTTGTTTTATTTAAATGTTGTTTTTGTAATTTGTAGAGAGAAAAGGTGGATTTAGAGAACACAGTTGTTGATGAGAGCCAAAGACAAGTTAAAGAAGTTGGAGCATCTTCCAGATCAAGGCAAGATAAGTATAGTGGTATGATTCATAACATTTTATTTCTCTTCTTTTCTTTTTTATTTTTCTTTGCATGGTTGAGTAAACCTTTTAATGATTCGTTCATGTTTAAGCTGTAATAAGAAGGATTCCTCGTCAAATTAATAATCTTTGTATTCTAGTCAATCATGAATTAGTTGTTTACTTTAAATTTTACTTATGTATCGTTTTTTGAAATTTCCAACAGAAAGTGCAAGTGAATCCGAAGACGAAAATGAAATAGTAGATGGAGCAGAAGAAGATACCGATGAAGAAGATAACACATTCTTTGACACCAGAGATTTTCTTTCATCTAGCTCTTTCAAAAGCAGTGGTTCCGACTTTTGGGCATCATCTTTTTCATCTGATGACAATGAACTTCATGCTTTTGAAGCGGAGGATAACATTGATCCTGCCATTAAATCTGCTGGAACCAACTTTCCTTGTATTAGGCGTCGAAAGAAATTGCCAGACCCTATTGAGAAAGAGAAAGGAGTGAGTTTATGGTCAATGATAAAGGACAACATTGGGAAGGACCTTACAAAAGTGTGTCTTCCGGTCTACTTCAACGAGCCTCTCTCTTCTCTACAGAAATGTTTCGAGGATTTGGAATATTCATATCTTCTTGATCGGGCTTATGAATGGGGAAAGCAGGTAACTTTTGCCAAGACTTCTAGTTTATTGTATTATCATAATAGTAAACTGGAACAGTCAAAATTTTTTTCATTGTTTGTTCAGTGTTGTTTTTGTTCTTTTGTGTGTTAATTTTTGATTTGTTGCTTCACAGCTTTAGTAACTGAGTCAAGAAGGTATGTTTCTTCTCCCGTTGTATTGCCATAAAATTTGGGGTCCCATGTTTATACTGAAAAGGCATGGCCATATTTCTTGCATGGTGCTAAACCCAAGATTTTGACCCCAGCTCAGATTGAATCTCACCAGCAAGATTGCAAAATGACCATGAATTTTACTTCTTATCAGCCTCATTAGAAGTTCTTTTAGATTCTCTCAATATGCTTTTGCGGACATCAAGCAGTTTATTTATTCCCCGCGATACAGAATAATTCTTTTGGAATGATTATAAATTGAGATTTATAAATTATTCTGTGAAAAAAATCCAACTTTAGATAATTTATTTGAAGCTTTATATCAGAAAGTACAAAGCTGGGGCTTTAATCCACTTCGTTTGTTCAATTCGACTTTGCCATCACATGATCCATCTGGTCCTTGGTTCTTGTCACTCAACGTGCTGCTGCATGGCGCTAACAAAAGTTCTTAGTAATACTGAAATGGAATTTGAATTTTTAGCAAATTTATTATTTTCAATCGTTGTCTTTATTGTCATTGCCACAAAGTTTATCATCTCCATCAAATATTGCTGCTTACATCCATGTGAAACTCGTTGTATTCCTTGTGCAGAGTAGGAAATTGAGCTTAAAAATATGTGCCTCGCGTGTCATAGTTTTTCATTCTTTAGAATCTTATCTTTGATCTGTAATATTTCTTGGCAGGGCAACAGTTTTATGAGGATTCTAAATGTAGCTGCATTTGCTGTCTCTGGATATGCTTCTACAGATGGAAGAAATTGTAAACCATTTAATCCTTTGTTGGGGGAGACTTATGAGGCTGATTATCCAGATAAAGGCCTCCGATTTTTCTCAGAAAAGGTAGCCATTTATGACCTGGACCAAACTTTTGGTCTTTCCTAGTCGTGTTAACTAATATAAATTAACTTTTGATGACTACCTGAGTGTAAGTACTCTGCAATTTTGTTGCTAGAATGGCTTAAATATAATATTAAACGCAGAAAATGGAAAAAGAAAGACGTCAAATATATTTGTTCAGACTTCTTGTAGTAGATGCTCCATTTCCTTAAGTTTGTAGATATTTGTGATAATTAAACAATGGGCTGACCATTTTTTTCGATCAGGTGAGTCACCATCCAATGATTGTAGCTTGCCATTGCGAGGGTACAGGGTGGAGGTTTCATGGTGATAGCAATCTGAAAAGCAAATTTTGGGGTCGGTCCATTCAGCTTGATCCACATGGTATTCTAACTTTAGAATTTGATGATGGAGAAGTTTTCCAGTGGAGTAAGGTACTTTTTTGTTGGATGATTGTTGCTCTTTTTTTTGGGTTCATAGTTCATTTCACCGAGTAACATAAGCGGCCTTCTATTGGTAGGTAACAACATCTATATACAATCTCATTTTGGGGAAATTATATTGCGATCACTATGGTACGATGCGGATACAAGGAAATCGTAATCACTCCTGTAAATTGAAATTCAAGGAGCAGTCTATTATAGACAGAAATCCTCATCAGGTACTCCTCCTTTTGGTGTGATGTCATTTTAGACCTTTAAGAAGGTGGATTCTATCCAGCTTTTTAAGTAAACAGACTTAAGTGGCGCCATCTCTTCTGAAATTTTATGAAGCAGTATTCAATACAAGAAGAGAATAATATAAAGCTGGGGCTTTAATCCACTTCGTTTGTTCAATTCGACTTTGCCATCACATGATCCATCTGGTCCTTGGTTCTTGTCACTCAACGTGCTGCTGCATGGCGCTAACAAAAGTTCTTAGTAATACAGCAGTGGTGTAACTTGGAGTTCTATGTGCATACCATTCTAGCCAAAACTGTTGAAATTTATTAAATATACTCCAAATTAAGGGAATTTCGGAGTACTAAATGTGACACGTTTTTGCATCACAAAATCGAAGGATTTGTAGTTGCATACTATTTCATATAAATCTATGATCATAGCATGTGTTGGATGTAGTCATGTAGATACCGAAACTACTCATATTTTGCAGGTACAAGGAATAGTCCAAGAAAAGAGTGGGAAGACGGTGGCATCCGTGTTTGGTAAATGGGACGAAATTTTGCACTATGTGAATGGAGATTGCACATCAAAAGGGAAAAGCCAGGAACCTCTCTCAGAAGCCCATTTGCTTTGGAAACGAAGCAAGCCCCCCAAGTTCCCCACACGTTATAACTTGACACGCTTTGCCATCACACTGAATGAACTAACACCAGGGCTGAAGGTTATTTGTCAAAATTCCTCATGTTTTCTCCACGGGTTAAGCAGAAACTGGAATTTTTATCTGTTGTATATCTCATACGCAATAAGAAGAACTGGAATTTTTATCTGTTGCAGGAAAAGCTCCCTCCAACAGACTCGAGACTGAGACCTGATCAAAGACGCTTGGAAAACGGGGAGTATGAAATGGCAAATGCTGAAAAGTTGCGTCTAGAGCAACGGCAACGACAGGTAGTTGACATGAACTCCTTTGTCTCCTTTGTTGAAGAAATTCAACGTTTTATGGGCTTCTTCCATATTATCCGGCCCTCTGTCACTTCTCCCAAAGTACCAAACAATATTCTCCCGCAGTAACTCAAATAACATACTATACACTAACAGTCAGGTTGAGGCTTCATTAACACTGACAAATTTGTGGAAACCAGGCTCGGAAAATGCAAGAGAGGGGTTGGAAAGCTCGGTGGTTTGCGAAAGATAAAGAATCTGATACATATCGTTACATTGGCGGGTATTGGGAAGCAAAGGAACAAGGCAACTGGGAATCTTGCCCTGATATTTTTGGCCAAATCCCAGCCGATCAAAGTTTAGACTTGGAGTAAGAAATTTTTTTGTCTTGATATCCATTCCCTCTTATTTATATTCGCTAGAGATATTGGAAAACAACCTACGATTCTTTCAACCATGTTCATGACTGCACAGTGCTTCAATGAAGCATCAAAATTTGTTTCAATAATAATAATAATGAAACTCGTTGTTTTTATTCCATTTGTCGTGGTTTTTGGCTTGAGAACAAATTAAGTTGATTCAGTGTACGATGATGTAGGCCAGTAAAACTCACCTCATGTAGAAATCAAAACAGTCGAGCCTTGAAGATTTATTTATCCATGAAGTTGTCGACTTTGGCTAGATTTACGTCGAGTACTCGATCGTTTTGCACAGCATGGAAACTATTTCAGCTATATCTTTTCAATTAAACAAAAACCAAATAACAATAACAATATGGCGAATTAATGTCCTACAATTCATTTTTCAGAATTAATTGGAATTATACATATAGTCACTTTTTCAAGAGTTTCCCTTCTCTATCGCCGGGAGCTCTCATGCATGCATGGTGCCCATCATGAATATCTAGCTCCTTCCACGAATTTATTTTTGGTGAGAGGGAGGAATGTAATACCATGAAAGTTAATTACCTACTTATATTATATACATTAACGTTAAAAAATATTATATATATATATATAATATATATGGTCTTGAATTTTGGAATAATGGGACAACATGTCTCAAATTCTTTTGGTGATTTATTTTACTTTAAATTGAAACAGTGGATATCCCTTCAAGGATCCCAATAAAGGGGAACAATCTCTCCAACCATTTCTCCACTAACTAATTTGCTGTTTAATTTAAACTTTTCTAATACATTCTTTTTATGTGACAGAACGATTAATGCCTTGGTGATTTCTACATCCTCCTTTGAAAGATCAAGCGATAATGTCATGATTTTGTCTAAACTAAACTTGTAATAAAGCCCAACTGCAAGTGGAGCAATGACATATCCCAGGTTTCGGCCATGATTTTCGAAACTTTGTACCAATTTTGATCTGCTGTATTAAAAGGCTTAAATTAAGAGCATATATTATATATGAAAGAGGAGATGCTAGACTTGTTGTAAAAATATAATTATTTTCAAGGCCTGGGCAATTAAAACTACATTTGCTAGCCTATAGATTAGAAATTTTTCAGCGTTTTTTTAATATATGAATAAATTCCATCGAAACACTTCCTTTAATGGAAATACGACTTTAAATCATGATAAAAGTGCGAAATGAATTACTACTAAAAATATCGTTAATAAAGCTAAATTGAAACATGATGATACAAAATGATATATATCACCATCTTTCCAATATAAATTTACCCGACAATGATTTAATCCGAGAAAAACTGCATCCAATCTAGTACGAACTCTCCTACAAACCGTCATTTCTGGGCAGAAAGAACAGCCATTTCATCAAAAGATGTCGATGCGGCCTATTTCTAACCAATACAAGGCTAGCTAAGCAATTCAATTGATGGTCTATCACGAAAATTGTGACTATTTACTCCAGTTGAACGTAACACAACTGTTAGTTACTCCGTCCTCTGGCGTTTTGATTGAGATTGTTCCATCCAATCGATGCATTCCTTTGACGATCCCGAGGGGTGAGAGAGCTGCCACTCCAGCTGCTTTTGTTGCTGTAGTGAAAGATAACAAAACCCAATATGTTGGTTGAGATATTAAGGGTGGTCTCATGCTATTTGATACTAGGCGAGCGAGTAGAGAGATGTACCCATTCTTTAACCACTGGCCCTCCAGATTTAAGCTGTAAGATGCTCATGATATCCTTACCGTTTACTAGCGGTTTAAGTTCCCAGACTTTCTCTAGACCTGAGCAACACGAAGATTGGAATTCATGTTTCAAAGGTTGCGGGCATAGACCCATTATACACGTAATGAAGGATGACTTTGATACCTAGTTCCATAATTGAATTCTCAATCCTGTTAAATAGTTCTCTTCTGTCTGTCAATTCAGCAACCATGCTGGTTGAATTTCCACTCAAACCTATATCTGTAGGATACAAGAGGATCGAAAGAACCAGCGCAGATCGCCAAAACTCTTTAATTTCTCGAAGCAGCAGCCCTAAGAATGCGATTATAATAGTTAAATTGGCAGAGTCAAAAGTCAACTTGTTGGCAAGAACACCTCTTCTTTGAGGGAGAGGCATAGGTTGTAATTTTTTTAAAAAATACGTGCATAGTTGGTTGCACAAATGTGTGGTTAAAACTTAAGTAATCAGGTAGGTTCCATTTTACAAAGTACCACATGGTTAATTAAATACATGCACGGCCAAGATATTGAAGCTCATTTTTCACCTCCAAAACCTTGACATGCACATGAAAAGCATCTAAAGTTCAATGTGAGATCGTGGTTGCCTAGCTACAACCAGTTTCCTGATTCATCAACGACTACATAAATTCACCTCTTCAGAGTAACAAATCAGTGAGGTAACTATGTAAGGTCGAAGTTGGATTGGGTGCGGGAAGTCAGATCACTTTACCTGCTAATACTCTAAGTTTTGCCATGATTGGGACATCAATAATTTCTTTTTTCCATTCAACTTCAAGAATTTGTAAATTTTTGTCTGACTGGATCAAAGGAATCAAAGATAAGAACTTTTCCACCGCTAGGTGTAAGTTTATCACCTGCAGCATGATGTTAGTGATATATTAGTCAGGGGTCATTAACTTACACCTAAAATAAACCAAAAAAATGTTTGCAAAAGAGACTAGAATATGAAAACTAGAGGGTTACAATGAAGCATACCGTTTCTGCATTGTTAGACTTCAACTTAAGAGAAGTTCCAAATATGTATCTTGCAACTGGAACCTGTCAAAAAACATGCATATTTAGCATACATATATGGAAAAGAAATTAGCTAACGCTTCATATATTTATTTTGAAATGCTATCTCTAAAGAAATAATTTGGTCATCTAAGCAGCAAAAGAATTGAATAAAAGCGAACATCCAATGAAGCATCTGGAGCATATCATTTGGTAAATTATTAAATAAACAGGTCAATCAACCCATAAAAACAGAAGAACAGAGGAATGGAATGGCGAAACTATATAAAAAAATGGTCTATCCGCCCATAAAAAAGTGGGTATCTGAGTGAAATGGAGCCTATCATTTGTTAAACTAATGCGATTACATGCAATTATTGGTGAATAAAAGAAAATGTTGGAGATAAAAGGTTAAATCTGAGAGATAAATGAATTGTGCCATCAATCAGATGCATAAACTTATCCCATCTCGGTGACATACACCCAAAATAAGTTCAATCACACAAATTCGCCAAAAAACCGTATCAGATAAAGTTGGAAACTTATTTTACCTGTTTACCTTTCTTGTCTCGATAAACAGTCTTCCTCAATGGAAGAAGCAGAGCAGCATATAAGGAGAGCCTCAACTGATCAATCTAAAACCAAGAAAAAAAACAGACATTGTGGAAATATTATAATTTATCTCCATACAGATATAGAGTACATTGAGTAGCATTTGAACTTTACAAAAACCATTACAAGCTTTGCCAATCAAATTTATGCCCACTCGCAATTGCTCGCAAGCAACTTTACCAAATAGTGTGTTTCTTTTCCCACATCGTAGAATTAACAACGTAAATCAAATATTAATGATTCAAGACTCACGGTGATCGAGGAACAGCCTATTAACTGCAAGAACCTCCATGAGGCATCCATGTAAGCAACACAAAGCCTGGTGAAATAAAATAAATTTTACCAAGTACAAAGGTGAGATTGGGAGTAACACACCATAAGAAGCAACTCAGCAAAAAACACAAGTAAATATGACACACACACATACTGACTACACCAACTATGAACACCACCATGCCTGCGTAACACAAGGAATACATAGAAATAAAACAAGACCTTCCATAAAGAAATTAATTTTCAAATTTGCACATGTTTAGATAGCACTGAGAGTCTCTGTCTCTCTCTCTGTGTGTGTGTGAGAGAGAGAGAGAGAGAGATTACAGCTTGAATCTATTATTGATAGCACCGATACAAGGGTGCAGAGCCCAATTGGACATCCAAATTAGAAAATCATTTCAAACTCAATTGGCGGTGCAAAAAACAAAACAAAACAAAATCCTACAACTTGCTTCCAACAAAGAAAATTCAATCAGATAAGGAGACTGATCCAACTATAAGGAAAGTAAAAAAAAACCTTTCACATCCATCCAGTGTTTGAGGTTCAATCTCAGGAGGAAGACTGAATACAGACCAAAATAACTGCAGCTCAGAAATGTAGCTCATTGCATCCACAGGTCGATTGCCAGATATCATGAGATCAATCTACAAGATTGAATGCTTGAAATCAACACATGACTTTGACTTAGGAGTAAGGTCAAGATACTGAAAACTTAGCCCCGCTACAAAGCATTATTAAAAACAGTAAAAAGCACACCTCGTGACCGACACGCTCTCTGCTAATTTTACCAATGATAGCAGCTTTTACTTCATCATCCATAGCAGCTATCTTCAGTTCTTCATCTAGAATAAATCCAAACCTTGCACCTGAAATTCACTCAGAACAGGTTGGCTCTAACAGAATTCTGTAATTTCTTTCTTATGGAATGCTTGAATCTACTCCACTAAAAACATAACATGGAAACAGAAGTTTTCAGTGAACTACCAAACCGAATTGCTCGAAGAACTCGAAGGGGGTCATCCAAAAATGTCTCCTTCGGAGCAGATGGGGTCACTATTTTTCCTGATTTCAAGTCTGGAATGCCTGTAACAAAAAAAGTATTAAGTAAGTTTGAAACAAAAGGAGAGCATATGACATAATACGACAATTGAAACATAAATACGTGAGACCTCTTCCTGTTAAGTCTTCGACTGAGTTCATGTTAATGTTGTAGAACATGCTGTTAAAGAGCAAGTTTATCAATAATCTACTTTAAAGCACTTCAATCATTTTAAACTGAAACAAGATAGATAGCTCTTCTCCCATAAGTGTTCATACATCTATATTTGTGTCATATGCCCCCCCCCCCATCTGTGTGAATTACAACTCTGAGTTCTCACAGAAATATGAATATAAAAAAACTACCTGTTGATGGTCAAATCCCTCCTATAAGCATCCTGTTGAGCAGTGCCAAACTCCTGCAAAAACATAGTTATTAACAAATTTAAAAAACTAGAATTTTGAAGTTCACCAAATAAGGGCTTGCCGCTTGCAGCTTTGATGGTTGCAAAATGGTGTCTACAATTCTCTATATACTTAGTGCTCCTCTAACCAAAACATGGCCAGTAAAAACACTCCGGGACTCAGATATTTAGCCCATTCATATCAGTGCCCACATTTGAGTATAGGTTCCTACTTCTAAGTGTGGTTCATTTTGTTGAGCTCATTTCCCTAATTTAACACTAGATTCATTCAATCAACTGAGTGGAAGATCATTTAATGCACTAACCATTGTTGGAATACGGCTAATGTTGGTGTATTCTTCAGATCTTAAGTTGACAAAATCAATCCAAACATCAAAGAGGCGCATCCTCGCTGTTTCCAAATGTTTTGACTGATCCGGATTGCTGGAAGAGAGGCATAATTAGCAAATATCTATGCTCTCTGTTCAAGGAATGCTGTTTACAGACTAAAAGATTTAGACAAGATCATCAATTAAAAGAAAGGTAAAATCACAGAAAGTACCTCTGAATCAAGCCAACTCCTTTTGTTTCTTCCCCAGTAGCAGATAAATACTCGTTTACTTTGTCACAAAACTCCTTTCCCACCATATTCTCAAGAGCGATGTCTATATCGTAACACTCTTTTCCTAAAAGCTACAGTAAGAAGAATGAGACCGATTAGTATGGATACTTGATAGATATTCATCAGAGACTTCTATATGTTCAAAAGAAAGTGTATGCGCATCAATAAATGAATAAAAGAAATGCAAATACCATATTCGACATGGTTTACCATCAAGTTTTGACTGTATCCGATGTGGTTAATGATCATATCTCGATCATCATTCTATAACATGAGAGCTAGTTTTTAATTTTTGACCAGGAATTAGCTTTATTTAAAAAAGTCGATATAAAAATAAAATATATAAAACATGAAAATTCCTAATTGATATGACAAGCGTTATATTTTAATATATTGATAAAGAGACATATATTATACATTGCAAATCCATGCAATATTTAATATTTTTGGGTTGAACTAGCCAACTAGGTCAGATGATAAATAATAAAAGAATTATTTATAATTTATGAAGTTAAATAATTTGATTTTATCGGGAAAAAAATGAAATGGTAATAATCAATTAATTATTCAGTGTAAGCAAGGGGATGTGATATTATCATGTGGTCATGAAGTCAAAGGACTATTTACCTTTCTCATTTTTTGATTTTTTTAACAAAAATTAAAATATTACTTAAAAAAGTACTCTTACAATTTGGATTCATTTCCCCAAATATATGTTTAATTTGACAAAATCAAAACCAACCATTATTTTTCCAAAATATAATTTCAAAAACATCATTACCATCGACACAATCACAACCTAATACATATGTGGTTCAAGGTTATAACATACTAATGTCTTCATTATTAATCAGATCATCGATTTTAAATATAATTTATAATATTATCACAAAAAGATCTTATTGAGTAGACAACATTTAACATAAAAGTTGTCATCATACGAGAGATACAAATGTATATTTTCTATCCACTAAAACATTAATTAAATTTTTACCTACATCAGAAAAGATTTTACCAAGATATTGCCACAATGTTGTTTTACATATATGACTAAAGTCAAATGACATTTCACATTGTGAATGCCGTTTACCACTCATTCTTTTCCCTAAAAAAATGAATCATCTCAAGGAAAAATTACACAATAATTTAAGTACCACAATTTATGGAACAAAAAATGTCACTTTTCACAATGCCCTTATATGATTTAAAACTTGATTTTTGCACAAGCTCTCCCTGCAGGAGCTATCCCTCGACTGCACAGATGGATATGCAAATACCCTCACGAAGTTTAAAGTAAGGTGGCGTTTATCAGCTGCATTGATGTTGAGTTTTTGAAAGACATGAAAATTAAGAAGATTTGAAGGAAAATAGGGTAATTTATGAGGTAGAACCACTCTTGCAGATATACTGTGATAATTCATTATACCTCTGAGTAGCGATACTTTAACATTCATAAACAAGTGTTCTAAAACTCAGGCTAGGCGGTAGCCTAGGCACCTCCTAGGCGCTAGGCATTGCCCGACTGCACCGAAAAGTTCTAAGTGGCCTGCCTAGTGCCATTAAGAATTTTTCTGGGAATGTTTTTTGGGCTTTTAATTTTTGAAAGTTCAATTAAACTAGAACATGACATAAGAAAGAATTATAAGTTTTTGTTTTTAAGAAAGAATTATAAGTTTTTGCTTTAAAAATTTTGGGATTGAAAGCCCAATTAAACCCACGATTTGTTAGCTTGCGTTTGCCTCTACACATCAATCTCATCTTCTTTATCTGCTTACTTCTGCACACATAATAAAATCGAACTAGGCCCTAAAGGTAATTTTTTTTCTTTATTTTGATTTACCTTGCAATGTCTATTATCTTGACCCGCCATAAGCAGAAGTAGGAGGAATTAACCAGGTGTCGATTGGATTTTAACAAAGAGTGGGCTGAAATTTATTCTAAGAATCATTACAAGAATCTCGATACCGTGGAATCCGTCTAATGGCGTTTCTAGTCCCGGCCTATGCTCTAGGCACCCGACTAATGCCTAGCGAATTTTAGAATCTTGGCATACACACTTCCCAATTCCGGGCCAGACAGTAACAAATCACAAAAATTCAACCAAGCAAATGATAAGAATTGGTTGGATATGTATCACCCAGTAATCACATAACCTTATATGTTCTTACTTGTATAAACACATGTAAAAGGCAACCCCATGTGGTATTTGAATCGTTCTTGTCATTGTTGTTTCGCTTGTCATATCAAGTGTCGCGCTATGTAGCCCAAAATTCACCAAACAAAAACCCAATTACTCTGCCTACCGAATACAGTGTTTTCTTTAATAAATATATAAATCATTCATAAAATGACTCAAGAACCGCCTGGTATACCATAATAAAGAAGATCAGATATTTCCAAAAGTTTTACCACCACGAGAAATGTACTAAATAACTCATTCATAAAATATCCAAACCATTCATAAAAAATCTCAAGAAAAACAGCCTGGTAATCAATAATAAAGATCAAATCTTTCCAAAAATTTTAGCACCACATGCAATTTACTAAGAAGGGAAGCACAAAAAATAAGGATGGAAGGACACAGGAATAAAAGGGTCCCAACCTTATCACGAACCCAGCCTCCAGCAACCCGAAGCTCAGTATTAAGATTAAAGTGGCGGCAAACTTGAAGTAGAAGGTCGAATATCTGATTCTCCTTGTCCGTCAGAATAATTGGGTCATTTACATGAACAGACGGCGGCAAAGAACCCATGGTCTCCGTCACGGGGACTTTTGCACCAGCACCCATGCAGAATCTTCGATAAAAATAATAATTACAAGGACGTAGAAATCGGCAGCAATTGAAATTAGCGCTTGTGATGATAGCAATACGGCGGCAGAAAGCAAGAGAGGGGAAACTCAAAGGGTTTGAGCAGAAGACGAGGAGTTTACGGGCGGGGAAAGATGATGTGAAGAGGCGGGGATTTAGCAATTTCATTGAATTTCCTGATGATTACATTATAGGGCTGTTATTACATTATATTTTATCTATAGGGGCTATTAATTAATTAACGCAAAACTATAATTATAAATTCACTTAAACATTTTATCGGCATTTATTTGTTTTTCTTAAAATAATATTTGTTTTAAAAAAATTCAAACGTATTATGAACATAAGATAAATGATTATTTTTAAAATTTTATTTTAAACAATTCAATATCTTTAAATTTATTTAAATTATGTTTTATATTTAATAATTATTCCTCGTGTTATTGATAAGTAGATGCTACATATATTGATTTCCTTTCAATAAATTATTATTAGTATAACGGAGTAATTGAAATATTAGATTTTTTTAAACAAAAATCCGAAAAAGAGAGAAACGTTAGAAATATATGTCAAGTAAATGACATGAGAATTAATTTTAAGAATAAACAATAAATTGTTGAGGAACCGAGGTTACTGGCCCTGTTCCTTCGATTGAATTGGGATAACCTTAATCTCCGTATTTTTATATTATTTTTTTATAGATATTTAAGTTTTGAATCAAGGCAAAAACTTGTGTGAGACGGTCTCACGGGTCGTATTTGTGAGACGGATCTCTTATTTGAATCATCCATGAAAAAGTATTACTTTTTATGCTAAGAGTATTACTTTTTATTGTGAATATAAGTAGGGTTGACCCGTCTCACAGATTAAGATCCGTGAGACGGTATCACATGAGACCCACTCTTGAATCAAATATATACAATTAATTTGAGAAGTGGATTTGAAATCAAATCTACTCATGTTGCACTTTGGAC
This sequence comes from Primulina tabacum, assembly GCF_025594145.1. Classification (NCBI taxonomy): domain Eukaryota; kingdom Viridiplantae; phylum Streptophyta; class Magnoliopsida; order Lamiales; family Gesneriaceae; genus Primulina; species Primulina tabacum. The sequence goes on along the minus strand of NW_027459727.1, from coordinate 190,152 downwards.
AAAGATTTGAAATCTATGGATTTTCATTATAGTTTTGTTATTTGCAACAAATTGGTCAAATCTACGTACATATTATTTATTTGCACATTATTAGAACTACAGCATAACATAAATTTCAAATGACATTTTTATCTTGTAAAATTGAAATTCATCTTAATTAACGTGAAATATTATATAAACATGTAAGAGATGAATTTGAAGTTTATGATATTATTTCTCTATAAAAAAACAAAAATACATTTGAAATCTATCAATTTAAATTCAATCTTAAATCTTTTCATCCAAATACAACATTAATTAATTTGTGGTAGGATTGTTCTGTTCACCATCACAAAAGAAGAAGTAGGTAGTGTAGTGACCCAAGTACCGTTTTACCTGATTAAAATATTAAAACATGGTTTAAGAGTTATTAATTAAGCAAATCAAAATATTAAACAGTTCGGAACCAAGGAATCACATTTTAGACCTTCGAAAAGATCGGATCCACCGAAGTTGAGTTCATAAGCACCGAACTATTCGGAAACCAATATAATAGGCAACTGTTGGATCTCTCTCCAGCCAAAGTAGGTTTTTGCTCCGCACGAAGCGATCAAGCTGTCACGTAGTAAAAATAAAAAACGAACAGTAGTACCAGGGTGAGCCAATTCTTCCAACGCTCGAGGCAAGGGAATCGCAGATCAAAAGCGGAGGGA